>NC_036865.1:2681150-2749342 GCF_002910315.2 Salvelinus sp. IW2-2015 | reverse complement strand
AGAGAGAGAGAGAGAGAGAGAGAGAGAGAGAGAGAGAGAGAGAGAGAGAGATGTATATGTTTAGAGGGATGTAGAGGTATAGCGAGGGATAGACATCTCCTGCACATGCTCAGTTCTAATATTACTGCTGCTGCATTATTCAGACAGACACAGACGGGCGCACACACACTCAAGCACATGCACAAACACACATGTTCACAGTTTGCCATAGTCCACTTCAGGTTACTAGCCAGGTATGTAAAACTATTCTACTCTTGTTTTCAGGTAAACCATTCACTAGCCTTCTGCAACCAGACTTTCTTTCCACATGACTCCCTCAAAAAGCCAGCAACGCAGACGGGGGACCTCATTATGGAAAGGTACAGACAATTGAAAATACATACAATAAAAGGAAGAAAAGACTACCAATGCTGTCCGTATCATTTTAGAACAGCATATTCTGTGTACACCAAACACTCTAGAGCTGTGTTTCGAATACTCATACTAACCGCACTAACCATACTATTTGTGATGTAAATCGAGTATGTAATATGCTTATTGGTTATAGTATGGATAGAGTTTGTATGCCAAAAGTTACCGGATGTCGTACTAAATTCGCCAAAATACGAAGTATACAAGCTGTGGACACTATTTCTGTGCTTTTAGGGCCCATAATACAATTCTTCAGAAAATGGGCGTGGCTTCACAACATTTTCAGATTTCAAGAAAATGGCAGAAAATATGCAGCCGAAGTCCGGCGAGAGCGGATACAATTTCTTTGCTTTAAGTAAATATGACAAATGTTAAGAACATTTTCAGCAGTGTCAATAAAGTAATGACTTTTTCAAATCCGTTACGTTGGCTGACAATTTGTTAGCTTCGTTATCCTCGTAGCATATCATTACAGCAGTATGTACGGGTATGTTAGCTCGCTACCTAACGTTAGTTGGCTACTAATACATCCAACTTGCCAGTATATTAACTATATGTCATTCTTGCCTTAGCTAAGTGGTATAGTTGTTGTGCATTCTCAATGGTCATTGTTAATTCGCTCCGGCCTTCTACTCCGATTTCAGAGCACTTGTGTCTGAGTGTGCCAGAGTGCAGAATAACTGATGAATTTACAAACGCTCAACATCCATTGAATATGACCGGTGTCAGTAAAAGTCGGCAAAAAAGCATAATTAAATTGTTGCCAGCAGCACAGTTAGTCACCAACGCTCTAGATAACACAAAAACAGCCTAACCAGCTCTGGTAGGGGGAATAAAATACATACACTCCTTAGTATGTAGTATACAGTATGTTAGTATGGGTATTCGAACACAGCTCAGGTGTTGTTAGAGCATAGAGCTGGTCATTACCTGAGCCTCGTCTCTGTCTGTCCATGGGTAGAGTCTTGGAAAGGTTAATCACAGACACTACTCCATCTGTCTACTGCTCGGTACCACGATCTGGAATGCTGACCGGACACACAAACATTCAGAGTCAACACACACACAGTGAGAGAGAGAGTCTGAGAAAAACTACAACAGGAAGTCAACAACTATCTCAATCCATGACCGTCACTCCACTTACAAGATGTATTCAGCAGCCTGAATGCTCAGTCGGTCAGTCATATAATTGATCATTGTGAGAGGCAATCAGATGATAATGATAGCGCTAATGCCATATACCCAGAGTTGACACCAGCACACCAGAGCAGTGATAGTCTGGAGCTATAGAAGGCTATGCTCAGGACTGATGTTGCTACTAAGGAGACAGAGACTATTACCTGCCACGTCATCTCAGACAGAGAGAGAGAGACGCCTTTCAGTCCTCAATAGCTCACTGTGGAGATAGGACACACACACACACACACACACACACACACACACACACACAGAAAACAGAAAGAAATACACAGCTCGGAGACAGTGGTACGAAATGCAGACACAGGTCTTCACATAGTGTGGGGTCAGAATCATGTGCTGTGTGACCACGCTTCCTCTCTCTCTCTGTCTCTCAGGAAGTGGGTAGTCAGTATGGAGAAGTGAATGTGCAGCCCTCTGGCTAAACACATGCTGGTTCCTCTAGGTATTAATAGACAGCCCACACTGACAGTCGTAGCATTAACATTCACATTTTCGTCTGTGCCAGGGATGGCAAACCCCCATCTTCCTGGGAGAGTTACTGGTTGTGCAGGATTTAGTTCCAAGTCCAACCCTGCTCTTACACCTAATTCTAATCAGCTGCTGATCAGCTGCTGATCAGGATCTTGAATCAGGTGTGTTAAAGCAGGACTGGAAAAAAACTTGCACATCCCATCGCTCTCCAGGAGGAGGGTTGACCACCCCATGGTTGCAAAACCTGCAAACATAAAAGTTACGTCTGTTCTGAAAGAGAGGTGGAATGATTTGCGGTGCTGGTAGTCGCTCAGCTGAGGCGGAGAAAATAGGAATCTGCTTTAATTTTCAAGAGGTGCCGTCATTGTTGACCAATCACAATAGAAAACGTAGCCTGCATGGTGATACGTCAGCACCAGTGGAGGTTCCTCAGAGGAGGAACTCGAGGACCATCCTCCTCAGTGAATTTCATTTAAAAAAAAATATTGAAATATAAAAAAAATTATATATTTTTTAGATAAAACTATACTAAATATATTAAATAAAACACACTGTTTTGCAATGGCCTACAGTAGTCTCAACAGCACCCTCTAGGCTAGCATGGTGTAGTAGCCGGAGGACAGCTATTTTCTGTCCTCCTCCGGCTACATTGACTTCAATACAAAACCTAGGAGGCTCATACTTCTCACCCTCTTCCATAAACCTACTTGGTAATTTGAAGACTTCCGGAGGATGTCCAACCAATCGAAGCTTTTGCAGTATGAACTGACATGTTGTCCATCCAATCATAGGAACAGATCATTCATCTAGTATGGTGTATTGGGGTTGTGCTGCAGAACATCATGGGGGTCCTATGTGTGGAGAAGCTTGGTGAATCGGTGACATTGTTGGACAGTTAGAGACTGAAATAATATCCCCCAAAAACTATTTGATTAAAATTAGTTTCTTCAAACCACAGGAAACAAATGAGGTAAATTATATATATTGTTTTCTTGATTTTAGAACTTCCTTTTTGTGTGTTGAGTTTATTTATTTCAGTTTGCTTTGCTAACTTTAGTAGCAAGAAGCTAGATAGCTACCAGAGTGCAGTTTTCTCTGCCAGAATGCCTTCCTACGACAATGTAGCGCATTTATTTTGTTGAAGAACCCCTTTCGTTGCCCAGATCAGATTCAAGCTTCTGGGAAAAAACTGCATCGATCATGTAATGGACGAAGTTCTGCATATTCAAACTGCGCAACACAATGAGAAGGTACTGTAAGAATAAACTGGGATGTTCTCAAGCAGTTGATCGACACTACTGTATTTCTGGCCATGTAATTGTTGGCTTTTAGGGGGCATGATGAAAGGGAAAGTTCCTCTTACAAGGAGCTTGCAGAGGAAATTGCACTTTACAATGCTTTACTTACTGAGCATTTGGAAGATCCTACGGTCTTCTCTGGAATGTCGAAATCAATTCAGAATGATTTAATAGCTTTCATTGCATCATCCATTAAAAGTGAGATTAAAAGAGTTTGACTCAGCGCATTTTTTTCGCATGGCAAATGGATTAAACCACAGACATCAGCTGTAGCTCGCAGTTGTCAGTTTTCATCAGGTATGCGGATGATCAGTGCTTTATTCTAGAACGTTTCTTGGGCTACCTTGATACGTCAAGAGGGCGAGATGCGCAGTTTGCGTTTGACTTTGTGAATTCTCAGATGTCTGAGTTTAATTTAATGGAGAAACGCGTTGCCCATTATGAAGACGTTGCTGTAATGGACTGTAACCTCTATTTCTATTTGCAGCGGAGTAAATGACTTTATGTAGAGCGAATTCCATTTTC
The DNA here is from genome assembly GCF_002910315.2 of Salvelinus sp. IW2-2015. Classification (NCBI taxonomy): domain Eukaryota; kingdom Metazoa; phylum Chordata; class Actinopteri; order Salmoniformes; family Salmonidae; genus Salvelinus; species Salvelinus sp. IW2-2015. The sequence continues at coordinate 2,745,437 of NC_036865.1, read as the reverse complement.
AAATCAGGGATTCATGTGTAGCTCAATGTATCTGCTATTTGTATTTACAGCTAAGTCCCCTCCTGTTCCCTGATTAAGCCATGATGGCCTCTCCACTTCACTACCAGTGTCAACTCTCTCCCGACATGAACTGAAGCCACGTCTCATGTGCCCTCTCATCCACTGGTGCATTGAATGTTTCATCTCCAAGCACTGTGAGTAGCTCTGTCAATTGACTCTACATACAGTGATGAGAGAAAATCAGATGAACACCATCACATTATTACACATCAATGTGATTTTTATCCTTGCTTGGACTAATTCATTCTTAGCTTTTTTAAATCTAACTGTGTTGTGTTATGTGTTCCCAAGTCCTGGCCTCAGTGGAAGAGTTGAGCTCTTCTCCAACACCATCCATCCACGATGAGCCTGTCCTGCACTGAAGCCTTTGAACACCTCAACCCCTGTCCTGCACTGAAGTCAAGCCTCCGAACACACCCCAACTCATACTCTCATTCAAATCACTGCTGTGATATCTTCCTAACACTAAGCAACCATCTCATTCTCATTGCCCATAATATTTTACCATACATGTCTTTATTAAATGTTTTAGGTTGAAATAATTTCTTACATTTTTGTAAACACGCATTATCGCTTCCGTGCGGTCTGCATTTATACCGTGGGTCTCCCATTCACCTCAATTTTTTTCAATCACTAGCCTTCACTGATGCTTATGGTGTTCTAGCTATTCACTCTTCACACTCTGTTAATGTTTGTTTATTCCATTGCTATGGTCACCGGCAGCTGTCCAAGACAATAATCACATCATGACACATACAATCCCCTCTGATCCTGGAAACTCGAACCAGACCAGCTCACCAATAAGACAGAGATAATTAACATTATATGATTTGATTGGCTAATGGAAAAGGACCAGATGGAATGGAATGCCAGGAACAGAGGCGATGCCACGTCAGAAAATTGCTACTGCTAGAATCCATAATGCCGATTTAGGGAGTGTGTGTGTGCATGAGAGAGTGCAAGTGAGAGTGTTTGTAAGCGAGTGACAAGAGAGAGAGAGAGAGAGAGAGTGGGAGAGAGTAGAATGAATGAAAGAGAGAGATAGGTCTTCTGGCCTCCTCAACCTGTACAGACTACTTTCTCCCATCTTAAACACTCTGTATATAGAGCAGGCCAAATGGCTAAACCGCTCAGATACAGTGCCTTCAGAAAGTATTCAGACCCCTTGACTTTTCCCACATTTTTTTTACAGCCATATTCTAAAATGGATTAAATAAATAAAAATCCTCAATCTACACACAATACCCCATAATGACAAAGCGAAAACAGGTTTTCAGAAATGTTTTCAAATGTATTAAAAATGCAAAACAGAAATACCTTATTTAAATAAGTACCCTTTGATATGAGACTCGAAATTGAGCACAGGTGCATCCTGTTTCCATTGATCATCCTTGAGATGTTTCTACAACTTGATTGACAACTTGAGTCCATCTGTGGTAAATTCAATTGATTGGACATGATTTGGAAAGGCACACACGTCTATATAAAGGTCCCACAGTTGACAGGGCATGTCCGAGCAAAAACCAAGCCATGAGGTCGAAGGAATTGTCCGTAGAGCTCAGACAAGATTATATCGAGGCACAGATCTGGGGAAGGGTACCAAAAAAGTTCTGACAGAGCTCAATAGTTATTTTGTGGAGATGGGAGAACCTTCCAGAAGGACAACCATCTCTGCAGCACTCCACCAATCAGGCCGTTATGGTAGAGTGGCTAGACGGAAGCCAAATCCTCCCACTTGGAGTTTGCCAAAAGGTACCTAAAGACTCTCAGGCCATGAGAAACAAGATTCTCCAGTCTGATGAAACCAATATTAAACTGTTTGGCCTGAATGCCAAGCGTCATGTCTGGAGGCTACCTGGCACCATCCCTATGGTGAAGCATGGTGATGGTAGAATCATGCTGTGTGGATGTCTTTCAGTGGCAGGGACTAGAAGACTAGTCAGGATGGAGGCAAAGATGAACAGATGTACAGAGAGATCCTTGATGAAAACCTGCTCCAGAGTTCTCATGACCTCAGACTGAGGTGAAGGTTCACCTTCCAACAGGACAATGAGCCTAAGCACACAGCTAAGACAATGCAGGAGTGGCTTCGGGACTCTGAAGTCTCTGAATGTCTTGGGAGTGGCCCGGACTTAAGCCTGATCGAACAGCTCCGAAGAAACCTGAAAATAGCTGTGCGTTGCTGCACCCCATCCGACCTGACAGTTTGAGAGGATCTGCAGAGAAGAATGGGAGAAACTCCCCAAATACAGGTGTGCCAAGCTTGTCTCGTCATACCCAATAAGAATCGAGGCTGTAATCGCTGCCAAAGTTGCTTCATCAAAGTACAGAGTAAAGGGTCTGAATACTTATGTAAATGTAATATTTCAATTTTTTATTGGATTTTGTGTGTAGATTGAGGGGAAAAAACAATTTAATCAATTTTAGAATAAGACTAACCTAACAAAATGTGGAAAAAGTCAAGGGGTTAGAATACTTTCCGAAGGCACTGTACAGTATATACATTACGACTAAACCACGCTTAGATGGCTACTGAATCATCATCCTTTAATCTAGCAATATGTCCCCATGGGATATTGAGGAACTCAGTGAGAGTAATGGGAGATGACTGGATGTGGTCTATTAGCAGTGCTGAGTCTTGGTTTTGCTATAGAGTAGGTTAGAGTCACGACATGTTATTAGCCAATGTTAACATGTGACGAAGGTGGTTTTACATGTTGAACCACTCTTGCCTAATAAGAAATGTTGCCTGAGACCTGTAGACTTGTGTTAGCTCCCTGAAATAACGCAGCCATACCGTCATGCAATTAGCCAAATGACATTGTACTTATAAGCTAAAGTCTAGCCACTGTTACCTATGGTTTACACCACCAATAACATAAAAGCATGCATCATTTCATCATATTACTTTTATTTAATTAAAAAGAAACCGGTCACGTTTCAAGTGACCAGTTATCTCCAATGAAACACTGTTTTAAATACACCAATGCATTAAAATGTAAAACAGAAAGCTAACTCCACGGGATGTACTGTAGTAAAATAGTGGGATCCTTCACAGGACAGCGCACAATCAGTTGTTCATAAACTAGCTACATTGTTGTAGAAGTACCGTCAGCTTTAAAATAGCTCAGAGCATCACATAAAACTAGCTCTACATGTACAGTATACATAGGAAATGCTTACCAGGACATAGTGTTACGTCAGTGCGTTATGTGAGGAGTGTGACATGTTGATTTGTTAGCTGGCAAGATTTCCGCATTCAGTCTACTGTAGTCTATATATTAAAAGTAGAATTTTTCAATACCTATGTTCAAGTATAAAGTTTAACATATATGTTGACGACCACACTCCCAAAGACAATAAGGAATATCTAATGTTAAGATCTATTAAAACTAATTCTGGTCTACACACCACTTGTTTATATGTTTAATAGCGGTATTAGCTTCCCAAGGTAATGCCTAGGCTTTAGCTCACCATGCTAACAGTCTCACAGATGATCCAGTCGGTTTCAAGAATGGAATATAACATTCATATATACATTGTTCTTCATTACACCACAGGTTTTAGAGTCCATATTGTCTAAATGTCTATGGAGATATTGTCCCCCGTCTGTCCATAATCTAACCGTCTCCTCCCCTCCAATAGGAAGGTAAGAACTGTTGTCCAGCGGTGTCCTAGTGACCGTTGCCGAGTCTCGCAGGTAGGTTTGAAGTAGGTCGTAGTCCCCATGGCGATGGCATCAAACTGTTCTGTCAACAGCCAAGCCTCCCAAAAGATTGTCAGAGCGTTCATTATTGTCAATGTGACCACCCAGAACTGTGCAGCTACTGCCCTAACCAACGACTGGTCCTCAAGGGACACCACCACCACATACAGGTGGTAAATGGCCGCAGCCACGAAAAGGAGGTGTGCTGCGGCCATGGAGAGGACGAAGATGATGAAGAGTCGGTGGTTTCCCCTACCAACGCAGCGGTTCAGGAACAGGCAGTGGTGGTCGTAATCCCTCACACACACATCACACAATTTACAGTGTTTAGTATGGTCCGGCTGGAACAACTAGAGAAGAGAGGGAATAGCAGTGAGAAACACTTTCTGTTTGAGTGGTTAACTTGACAACGGATAGATGCGGACCAGATTGTTAGATCAAATTTGCTAAATGTGCACCAAAGTGGATATGTCAAATCCGTCATGATTTATGTATTTTAAACAGGCCCACAATGTGGTTAAGTTACATTTGGATGTTTGTCTGTTTTCGTGCATTAAAATGTAGAGGTTGTCCCTTTTCAGGTTTAGAAGAAGTGACTATTAAATGCTAATTCCCGTTCGTATAAATCGATGGTGGTAGTAGTCAGTCGTTTTTCGTTTTTTAACGAATGCAGTTGATTGGTAATGATATGAACATGTGTTGGGGTTGACATCCATACAAGCATTTTACTCCAATTTGTGCCTCACCATAGTGTGAAATACGCCTAACTGTAGGCTAATTTTGCTGGAGGGCAATGAGGAGACTGGTTCTTTCCCCCACGCGTTTCCATGGCAATTCCATTGTTATGTTCGAGTTCGATTGACTTGTTTACTGCATCTATGCACTTCTATAAATCGTTTCATAAATTCAAAAACTGTTTTAAGCAGGGGTTGGAACCAGTTCAGGGAAAATAACTGAAAACCGTAAAATAACGAAATTTGAGGAACAGAACCAGAACGAAAGTGATCTATACTAACCGGTTAATAACGTTCTGGGCATTTTTTTCCCAGTCCCACAAAAAACGCAACAACGTGCCTATGCAAAGCCCTCACTGTCACTCAAACTTATTCCAGTGCCTGCCTGCCAGCTGAAAATCATTGCCAGTGTGTAGGCTATCTGCCTCTCCCCTCCCTCGGTAGCTAATGACGTAACAAGCATGATTCAGAAATTAGGGAGATCTTTTTTATTAGAATGGATTTACTTTTCAATGCTAGGTACAGATAGCATAGTTATCACTTTTCACATTGGATGTATTAACTACAGAAAGGTAATACGTGTTATTTTAATTCTGGTGCGCACTGCACACACACACGTTTGTTTGCTAGCTAGCTCCGGTCTAGCTCTCAAACTTTAGGCTGCATTATGTGTAATGTAATGTAACTAATCAAGGGCATACTCTAGTCCAACGTTAGTTAAACCAACTCTCTGAAGTTCAAAGACATTCAAAAGTTCCTTCATAGAAGCCACTCCTCCGTATGTATAATTCTATGGGCCTTATTCAGATAATGTATGTCATAACAACAAGATGCCTAACGCTCTCTGCGAAATTTCAGTTGCATCTTGCACACCCTACACTACACTTGTTTGTCCAACGCATGTAGCTACATAGCAAGCTGTTCTATCCATTGGTAAAGTAATTTAATGTCTAGCTAAATGTACAAAAATATTGTTTTGAGGTTTAAAAAGGAACATAAATGAACGATATAAACCGCTACTATGTTTTAGTTAGAACTGATTCAGAACTTTATTTTTCTGGTCGGAACGGAATCCAAAAAATTATGGTTTACGGTCCAAACACTTAATCCCTCAGCCTTCAAATTAAGTGGACATTTCTGTTGACGTATCATAACGTCTGACGAGTATACACTTGGAGGGCTAGGAAAGAAGGAATGACTTGCAGATGACACAACCCTGTTTTTGAAAGATTTTGATTGGATCTCTTTTAGTCCCCATTTGGACTAATCTTCCAAGAGTCCTTAAACATTAAAATACAATTTATAATACAAACACATTTCCACATATAACACACTATTACAAACATACAAAGTATACTAACATAATGACCCAATAAATACTCAATCTAAAAAAATATTGATTCTTCATCTACTATAGTCCCACAAAATTTCTATGTATTATATTTCAATTGTTTTAAAATAATGTTTACATTTATATATTGACAACGCATAGATGGTGGACAATCTATTCCTAGTATTTACGGAATGTCTGTCTCTTACCAACTGAATACCGTTGTGAATAGAACTTGGCCGTTTTAAATGATGTATATGTAACCGATGTGAAATGGCTAGCTAGTTAGCGGTGGTGCGCGCTAATAGCGTTTCAATCGGTGACGTCACTCGCTTTGAGACCTTGAAGTAGTGGTTCCCCTTGCTCTGCAAGGGCCGCGGCTTTTGTGGAGCGATGGGTAACGATGGCTTCTAGGTGACTGTTGTTGATGTGTGCAAAGGGGCCCTGGTTCGCGCCCGGGTAAATATTTAGCTATCCTTCTGATTATGCATGCTGTTTTAATATATATATTTTTTTTACATAGATTATTATTTGAGACGACCATGATAAGCAGTTGTCTAGCTGCACTTCCAATAGTTTGGTTTCTGCCACTTCTTCAATTTGTACTCCTCCCATACTCTAATTGTATCCCATGCTGTTTTGGCCTTTTCCTAGTGGACAGACCAATATAACTTTGGTTTTCTTGGTGTTTAAAACAAGTTTGTTTTGGCAAAGCCACTCCCTAATATTCTCCAAATCTCTTGTAAAGCTTGCTGTACCTGTTGAACCGATTGTCTTGCTGCATAAATTGTAGTATCATCTGCAAATATAGTAGCTTGAGTTTCAGCTAAGGGAAGGTCGTTGGTATATACAGTGGGGAGAACAAGTATTTGATACACTGCCGATTTTGCAAGTTTTCCTACTTACAAAGCATTAGAGGTCTGTAATTTTTCATAGGTACACTTCAACTGTGAGAGACGGAATCTAAAACAAAAATCCTGAAAATCAAATTGTATGATTTTTAGTAATTAATTTGCATTTTATTGCATGACATAAGTATTTTGATCACCTACCAACCAGTAAGAATTCCGGCTCTCCCAGACCTGTTAGTTTTTCTTTAAGAAAGCCCTTCTGTTTCACTCATTACCTGTATTAACTGCACCTGTTTGAACTCTGTTACCTGTATAAAAAGCACCTGTCCACACACTCAATCAAACAGACTCCAACCTCTCCACAATGGCCAAGACCAGAGAGCTGTGTAAGGACATCAGGGATACAATTGTAGACCTGCACAAGGCTGGGATGGGCTACAGGACAATAGGCAAGCAGCTTGGTGAGAAGGCAACAACTGTTGGCGCAATTATTAGAAAATGGAAGAAGTTCAAGATGACGGTCAATCACCCTCGGTCTGGGGCTCCATGCAAGATCTCACCTCGTGGGGCATCAATGATCATGAGGAAGGGAGGGATCAGCCCAGAACTACACGGCAGGACCTGGTCAATGACCTGAAGAGAGCTGGGACTACAGTCTCAAAGAAAACCATTAGTAACACACCATGCCGTCATGGATTAAAATCCTGCAGCGCACGCAAGATCCCCCTGCTCAAGCCAGCGCATGTCCAGGCCCGTCTGAAGTTTGCCAATGACCATCTGGATGATCCAGAGGAGGAATGGGAGAAGGTCATGTGGTCTGATGAGACAAAATAGAGCTTTTTTGGTCTAAACTCCACTCGCCGTGTTTGAGGAAGAAGAAGGATGAGTACAACCCAAGACAACCATCCAAACCGTGAAGCATGGAGGTGGAAACATCATTCTTTGGGGATGCTTTTCTGCAAAGGGGACAGGACGACTGCACCATATTGAGGGGAGGATGGATGGGGCCATGTATCGCGAGATCTTGGCCAACAACCTCCTTCCCTCAGTAAGAGCATTGAAGATGGGTCGGGGCTGGTTTTCCAGCATGACACCGACCCGAAACACACAGCCAGGGCAACTAAGGAGTGGCTCCGTAAGAAGCATCTCAAGGTCCTGGAGTGGCCTAGCCAGTCTCCAGACCTGAACCAATAGAAATCTTTGGAGGGAGCTGAAAGTCCGTATGCCCAGCGACAGCACCGAAACCTGAAGGACTGGAGAAGGTCTGTATGGAGGATGGGCCAAAATCCCTGCTGCAGTGTGTGCAACCTGGTCAGAAACATCACAGGAACGTATGATCTCTGTAATTGCACAAAGGTTTCTGTACCAAATATTAAGTTTCTGCTTTTTCTGATGTATCAATACTTATGTCATGCCAATAAAATGCAAATTATTATCTTAAATCATACCAATGTGATTTTCTGGATTTTTGTTTTAGATTCCGTCTCTCACAGTTGAAGTGTACCTATGATAAAAATTCAGACCTCTACATGCTTTGTAAGTAGGAAAACCTGCAAAATCGCAGTGTATCAAATACTTGTTCTCCACCACTGTATTAAATAGAGAAGTGGCCCAAGGCAGCTGCCCTGCGGTATTCCACAGTTTAACACGAGGGGGAAGCCATTGAACCATTGATATAGGTGGACTGTTTCCTGTCAGTTAGATATGACTGTACCCAATTCAATGCTACCTCCTTAAAACCATAATGCATACATTTTGTCAAAATTATTTCATGATCCACTAAATCAAATGCTGATAAATTGGGCTAAACATTTTTTAAAGAATCCTACTTCAATTTTGGATTTTCATCCCTCATTGTTTGTTCTCCCGTTTTGGTGGCCTCAATTTTATGTTACTTTGTAACTATAACATTGATAAGATTCCTGCAAAATTATCTGCTTTTCATAGACAAGTATTCTTAGCGTGGTCTTTAATATATAAACATAATTTTTCCCTCATAGGTATTTCATTTGGAACAATAAGGACATTTTGTATAGAAACAAGTATTTATTTTTTAAGAACTGGTTCAATAATCATATCCTTCTGGTGAGTCAACTTTTTAATGCAGAAGGATTATTACTCAATTATAAGGAATTTTTAACTCGTTACAATATCCCTGTAACACCTAGAGAGTTTGCCATAGTCTTTGATGCTATTCCATCTGGAACTCTCATGTTATTTACAGGTGTAGCCAGACCTCACGTTCTTAACCTACCCTCGCTTAATCCAGTTGACTCTTCAATAGGGAAAATGTTTCTCCTTGCTCCGTCAGAACAATAGGTCTATACGTGCTTTATTTCAAAGGGATATTGTATCCATCCCTTATGTCACAACTTACTGGAATACATTGGTCACTAATATCTGTTGGGAAAAAAGTCTGGTTATTACCACACAAATACTTGCTTGTTAACAAGGTCAAAGAGGTCTCTTTCAGAATGATCCATAAGTATTACCCTGTGAATCATTACCTGAAGAAACTCAAAAAATACATTAACATTGATTGTACTGTTTGTGTTGAGCATCCAGAAACAGTTTCACATTTATTTTGGCATTGTCTACATGTAAAACAATTATGGAAAGATATTCACAGTTTTATAATTGTTAATCTTCTTGATGACTTTTGTTTTTTATGAGAGAATGCTGCTCGGTTTCCTTAACCATAATAAAGAAGAACAATTTTACCTTAAATCTAATTGTGCTAATGGAAAAATTCATATTCATAAATGTAAATTCACCCCAAAAATCACTCTTCTGTGTTTTCTATAAGGAATTCGAGCAGTACATTAAGACCATTATACAGTCTTCTAATAAGAAAGCTGTTAAAACAATCAATATGTGTGCATTTTTTAAGGTCTTTCTATAATCTGTCATTTGTTGTACCCCCTAGCATATGTTATCATTGTCTGTTTGTATACTTCTTGTATGTATACTGATTTTTCTCCAAAAAAAGAAGGAAAAAGAAGGAAGGAATGATTTTTAAAATGGGCCACCCTTGGCCGGAAATTCGTCACTCATTCATCCCGCGATGATTGTGTTTCCAGCCACCGGTAACTTGTGGGTGCTTTATATGCACTACAGTCAATTATGATTGTATGTCTACATATTAAATATATCATTATTAATATACGCCTACTGTATGATAGCTAGCAAATGAATTAGCTAACTATCGTTAGCCTGCCTAGCTGGAACTTCTGAAGAAGGAACATTTTTCATTTCTACAATTTCCAAAAGATAACCAAACAAAACCATTTACTTTTTACGTAGTAGCAAAATGTCTAACTTATTTGCATTAGTTTTTACTTATACTTGCATGTTGACTTCTCCATTGATGTTGTTCTTAAGTTTCGCAGACTTTTCTTAGCGGATGTACAATCGCAACGATTGTACATCCGGAATTGGGGAGTTTCAGGCCAGGAGTGAACATAATTGTACACTCACAAAGCTGACTAAAAACGAGGGCTGAGGGGCTTACGTTACAAACGTCCCTTGCTTGGCTAATCATTTGGACCACCTGCCAAGATGGCGACGGGGATTCCCCCAAGGGCACAAGGCGAGGGTAAGTGGACGAGGGTGTGTCTTAAGTGTTTGGACTGCATCCGATGGTTCTATTCAGAACGAAACGATTGAAAAATAATTTTGGTTCCAACCCCTGGTTTTAAGTGGGTTAGGGTTAACAGTGTTGGCAATTCCAAAAAATACAGGGAATTCAAAGCATTGACAGAAAACGCAGCTTATTACCATCTGCTGCTATTGATGAACACCCACTGTAAAACATATTTTTTTTTAAAGTTGAGTCAACTTTTAAATCAAGGCAATCTGCTGCAACACAATTTTGGGGCAGGAAAGTTCTGGGTACATAGATTCCTTTGTTGTCTCAACACACTTGCAAAAGTTGAGTAATCTAGATAAAGAAAACTGCTGACTGGATCGAGGCGCCGTTTGGTGAGCATGTAGTTCTCTGTGGATGTGCACAGTTTTGTTCGGGAATATGGAGGATGGACGAAAAAAAGATGGTGAAAAAGGAAATTTAACATGCATTGCCCAATTAAATTTCATCACCACTATAATACAATGACAAAAGGAGGGCAGGATAAACGTATTTCTCGACACAACTCAATCCTTAGCTACATCACTAACTTAACCTTTTCTCTTCTCACAGTAGATAAAGAACCACTGTGTTTTCTTAACTCATAATAAAGATTGATTGATTGATGGATTGGTTCTCCTCACCTCACAGTAGATGCAGAACCTCTGAGGATTCTGTTTTTTCTCCAGCAGGTCTGCTATGGAGGAGTAGCGAGGATCTGCATCTCCCGGTCCCAGCTCCCCAGGATCCTGGGTTAGAATCTTCCAGAACATGGCCAAAACCATAGAGAACTGGACCAGCGACACATGACCCAGAACACTATCTCCCCACAAGCGTCACAGCGGGTTAAGGCTCAACCAACAATATACTACATGTAGGCTACACATTTTTTTATATACATATTTTGATGTATGTGTGTATATGTATATATTATATAATATATATATATATATTATATATATATATATATGTATTTATATGTATATATTATATACACTGCTCAAAAAAATAAACGGAACACTTAAACAACACAATGTAACTCCAAGTCAATCACACTTCTGTGAAATCAAACTGTCCACTTAGGAAGCAACACTGATTGACAATAAATTTCACATGCTGTTGTGCAAATGGAATAGACAACAGATGGAAATTATAGGCAATTAGCAAGACACCCCCAATAAAGGAGTGGTTCTGCAGGTGGTGACCACAGACCACTTCTCAGTTCGTGGAGGAGGCCGTAGAGGAGGCCTAGTGGAGGGCAACAACCCAGCAGCAGGACCGCTACCTCGCCTTTGTGCAAGGAGGAGCACTGCCAGAGCCCTGCAAAATGACCTCAGCAGGCCACAAATGTGCATGTGTCAGCATATGGTCTCACAAGGGGTCTGAGGACTCATCTCGGTACCTAATGCCAGTCAGGCTACCTCTGGGAGCACATGGAGGCTGTGCGGGCCCACAAAGAAATGCCACCCTACACCATGACTGACCCACCGCCAAAACCGGTCATGCGGAGGATGTTGCAGGCAGCAGAACGTTCTCCACGGCATCTCCAGACTCTGTCACGTCTGTCACATGTGCTCATGTGCTCAGTGTGAACCTGCTTTCATCTGTGAAGAGCAGGGCGCCAGTGGCAATTTGCCAATCTTGGTGTTGTCTGGCAAATGCCAACTTCTGCACGGTGTTGGGCTGTAAGCACAACCCCACCTGTGGACGTCGGGCCCTCATACCACCCTCATGGAGTCTGTTCTGACCGTTTGAGCAGACACATGCACATTTGTGGCCTGCTGGAGGTCATTTTGCAGGGCTCTGGCAGTGCTCCTCCTTGCACAAAGGCGGAGGTAGCGGTCCTGCTGCTGGGTTGTTTGCCCTCCTACGGCCTCCTCTACGGCCTCCTCACGAACTGAGAAGTGGTCTGTGGTCACCACCTGCAGAACCACTCCTTTATTGGGGGTGTCTTGCTAATTGCCTATAATTTCCACCTTTTGTCTATTCCATTTGCACAACAGCATGTGAAATTTAATGTCAATCAGTGTTGCTTCCTAAGTGGACAGTTTGATTTCACAGAAGTGTGATTGACTTGGAGTTACATTGTGTTGTTTAAGTGTTCCCTTTATTTTTTTGAGCAGTGTATATATATATTATATACACATATACAGTGGGGAGAAACAAGTATTTGATACACTGCCGATTTTGCAGGTTTCCTACTTACAAAGCATGTAGAGGTCTGTAGTTTTTATCATAGGTACACTTCAACTGTGAGAGACGGAATCTAAAACAAACATCCAGAAAATCACATTGTATGATTTTTAAGTAATTAATTAGCATTTTATTGCATGACGTAAGTATTTGATCACCTACCAACCAGTAAGAATTCCGGCTCTCACAGACCTGTTAGTTTTTCTTTAAGAAGCCCTCCTGTTCTCCACCTCATTACCTGTATTAACTGCACCTGTTTGAACTCGTTACCTGTATTAAAAGACACCTGTCCACACACTCAATCAAACAGACTCCAACCTCTCCACAATGGCCAAGACCAGAGAGCTGTGTAAGGACATCAGGGCTAAAATGGTAGACCTGCACAAGGCTGGGATGGGCTACAGGACAATAGGCAAGCAGCTTGGTGAGAGGCAACAACTGTTGGCGCAATTATTAGAAAATGGAAGAAGTTCAAGATGACGGTCAATCACCCTCGGTCTGGGGCTCCATGCAAGATCTCACCTCGTGGGGCATCAATGATCATGAGGAAGGTGAGGGATCAGCCCAGAACTACACGGCAGGACCTGGTCAATGACCTGAAGAGAGCTGGAACCACAGTCTCAAAGAAAACCATTAGTAACACACTACGCCGCCATGGATTAAAATCCTGCAGCGCACGCAAGGTCCCCCTGCTCAAGCCAGCGCATATCCAGGCCCATCTGAAGTTTGCCAAGGACCATCTGGATGATCCAGGAGGAGGATGGGAGAAGGTCATGTGGTCTGATGAGACAAAAATAGAGCTTTTTGGTCTAAACTCCACTCGCCATGTTTGGAGGAAGAAGAAGGATGAGTACAACCCCAAGAACACCATCCCAACCGTGAAGCATGGAGGTGGAAACATCATTCTTTGGGGATGCTTTTCTGCAAAGGGGACAGGACGACTGCACCGTATTGAGGAGGATGGATGGGGCCATGTATCGCGAGATCTTGGCCAACAACCTCCTTCCCTCAGTAAGAGCATTGAAGATGGGTCGTGGCTGGGTCTTCCAGCATGACACCGACCCGAAACACACAGCCAGGGCAACTAAGGAGTGGCTCCGTAAGAAGCATCTCAAGGTCCTGGAGTGGCCTAGCCAGTCTCCAGACCTGAACACAATAGAAAATCTTTGGAGGGAGCTGAAAGTCCGTATTGCCCAGCGACAGCCCCGAAACCTGAAGGATCTGGAGAAGGTCTGTATGGAGGATTGGGCCAAAATCCCTGCTGCAGTGTGTGCAACCTGGTCAAGAACTACAGGAAGCGTATGATCTCTGTAATTGCAAACAAAGGTTTCTGTAGCAAATATTAAGTTCTGTTTTCTGATGTATCAAATACTTATGTCATGCAATAAAATGCAAATTAWTTACTTAAAAATCATACAATGTGATTTTCTGGATTTTTGTTTTAGATTCCGTCTCTCACAGTTGAAGTGTACCTATGATAAAAATTACAGACCTCTACATGCTTTGTAAGTAGGAAAACCTGCAAAATCGGCAGTGTATCAAATACTTGTTCTCCCCACTGTATATATTATAAATATATATATTATACGTATAATGTCAGCAATTGTGAAAAACTGAGTTTAAATGTATTTGGCTAAGGTGTGTAAACTTCTGACCTCAACTGTATGTTTATATATATATTAGGCAGTACAGTATCACTGTAAGATAAAGGATATTAGGCGGCAGTATTTTGTAGTAGAAACAGACTAGAGAGTGGAACAGTCCAGCTATCATAGTCCCTAGGTAGACGGGGTTGGCCAACCTGCAACACAACAGTTAATGGAACAAAGAACAATTACAATGGATGAATATACTGTATAATGCAGACATACACAAACACACAGTTAGCACGCACATAGACACACAGTCTGTACCTCTGGTAGGTGGTCATGCGGTGGAACTGGGAGAATATACTCCTGGCCAGCCAAGGGAAGAGGATGGCGCACGTTATCCCTCCGTAGCCCCCCAACATCGCTGCGATAATCAGAATCACTCCTCCGATCAGACACGGGAAGAATAATGTCCAGTAGTACAGGACTGCACGCACACACACAAACAAAGATCCACGCATGCACAGATACACACAGAAACAATTATACACAGGAACATGATTCGATGTCACACAAAGTTCATTACAGTTAAACTTATCACAGCCTCATTAGAGACTAAAGGCGTAGGTAGCACTTACGTGGGGACTCGTCAGGTTTGCTGAAGGGTGGCTCCTTCATGTAGCGGATCAGTAGTTTGGCCAGCTGCAGATGTCTGTGGAAATACAACCCCAACACAGAAAGTGATGGTGATATGGCAATGGGTCAGAAGAGGTTGACAGTGTGATATATTCCTGGGTGGTATTTGTCACACAATGGAAAATGTTTAAAAACTTTTGCACCTGAAAAAAATAAAAGTGTCTTATTGCACAAGTCCCTGTTTGTGTCTGTTGTCCTCCGTTTTGTGCCTAATTAATACCCAGGTAAAGGTTAGAGCTATTGCGACCCACCTGAATGTCCTTCCCTGCCTGCAGAGGTCCAGAGGCGTGTGTCCGCTGTAGGTCTTCAAGTGTAGTATCCTGAAGCCTGATCTCTGTAGCAGTGTCCAACACATCTCTGTACAGCCTCTCTCCGATGCCACATGAACCGCTGTCAACCCATCCTCATCCACAGTCTCCACCATACACCTCTGACACACACACACACACAAACAAAACTTATTTTAAATAGTGCGGCAGCAATCCTAAAAAGTTGAAGGGTACTGCAGTCGAGTGCTTCATCGGGCTCCAGCTCTTTCAGCAAGCAGCGCATGTTACAGAGATTGTGCACTTGTTCACCTCCCTCCACTGATTTGAACAGACCCGACTGGAAATATGGCGGAACTCCCACTTTCCCATGCCTCCACTAATCCAACGCTTTTACATTTGTGGGAAGTAGTGAATGAGTGCACACTTCAGGAGAAAGGAGATATTATTGTGACGCACATAACTCTGCAAGGTAAACTCCCCAATAGAAGGGGGAACATGGAAGTCATCATCAGACTTACTCTCCAAGCAAGTCAGTGTGTACACCTCACCTTGTTTCGGAGCAGGTAGCGGACCACCTCGGTGTTGCCAGCATCAGCAGCCAGGTGTAGAGGTGTGACATTGTACATGTCTCCATCACACCACCTGAACATTCCCGTCTCCCACAGGTACTGCATCGCAACACTGGGAGACACGACGCAGGGTAAGTGTGTGTAGTGTGTGTGCGCATGACACATGTCATGTATTGACATCGTATGTCACTGATGCACAACACATACACGGTGGCAAGAAAAAGTATGTGAACCCTTTGAAATGACTTATACCTCTGCATAAATTGGTCGTAACGTTTGATCGGATCTTCATCTAATGTCACAACAATAGACAAACACAGTCTGCTTAAACTAATAGCTCAAACAATGATACGTTTTCATGTCTTTATTGAACAACACTGTGTAAACATTCACAGTGCAGAGTGGGAAAAGTATGTAAACCCTTGGACTTATTAACTGGTTGACCCTCCTTTGGCAGCAATAACCTCAACCAAACATTCTGTAGTTGCGGATCAGACCTGCACAACGGTCAGGAGGAATTTTGGACCATTCCTCTTTACAAAATTGTTTCAGTTCAGCAATATTCTTGGGATGTCTGGTGTGAACCGCTCTCGAGGTCATGCCATAGTATCTCAATCGGGCTGAGGTCAAGACTCCGACTGGGCCACTCCAGAAGGAGTATTTTCTTCTGTTGAAGCCATTCCGTTGTTGATTTACTTCTGTGTTTTGGGTCGTTGTCCTGTTGCGTCACCCAACTTCTGTTGAGCTTCAATTGGTGGACAGATAGCCTTACATTCTCCTGCAAAATGTCTTGATAAACTTGGGAATACATTTTTCCGTCGATGATAGCAAGCTCTCCAGGTCCTGAGGCAGCAAAGCAGCTCCAAACCATGATACTTCCTCCACCATACTCTACAGTTGGGATGAGGTTGATGGTGGTGTGCTGGGCCTTTTTTTCCCGCCACACATAGTGTTGTGTGTTCCTTCCAAACAACTCAACTTAGTTCCATCTGTCCACATAATGTTTTGCCAGTAGCACTGTGGAACATCCAGATGCTCTTTTGCTAACTTCAGATGTGCAGAAATGTTTTTCTTTGGACAGCAGTGGCTTTTTCCGTGGTGTCCTCCAATGAACACCATTCTTGTTTAGTGTTTTACGTATCGTATACTCGTAAACAGAGATGTTAGCATGTTCCAGAGATTTCTGTAAGTCTTTAGCTGACACCCCTAGGATTCTTCTTAACCTCATTGAGTGTTCTGCGCTGTGGTCTTGCAGTCATCTTTGCAGGACGGCCACTCCTAGGGAGAATTTCAACAGTGCTGAACTTTCTCCATTTATAGACAATTTGTCTTACCGTGGACTGATGAACATCAAGGCTTTTAGAAATACTTTTGTAACCCTTTCCAGCTTTATGCAAGTCAACATTTCTTAATCTCTTTCATTTGAGGCATGGTTCACATCAGGCAAAGCTTCTTGTGAAGAGCAAACTCAAATTTTGTGAGTGTTTTTTTAAAGAGCAGAGTAGCTCTAACCAACATCTTCAATCTCGTCTCATTGATTGGACTCCACATTAGCTGACTCCAATTAGGTTTTGGAGAAGTTATTAGCGTAGGGGTTCACATACTTCTTCCAACCTACACTGTGAATGTTTAAATTATGTATTCCGATAGACAAAAAAAATACAATAATTTGTGTGTTATTATTTTAAGCAGACTGTGTTTGTCTGTTGTTGTGATTTAGACGAAGATCAGATCTAATTTCATGACCAATTTATGTAGAAATCCAGATCATTTCAAAGGGTTCACATACGTGTACGTAAACTTCCGACCTCAACTGTATGTTGGAGTCATTAAAACTCGTTTTTCAACCACTCTACAAATTTCTTGTTAACAAACTATAGTTTCAACAAGTCTGTTAGGACATCTACTGTGTGCATGACAAGTCATTATTCCAACAATTGTTTACAGACAGATTATTTCACTTATAATTCACTGTATCACAATTCCAGTGGGTCAGAAGTTTACATACACTAAGTTGACTGTGCCTTTAAAAAGCTTGGAAAATTCCAGAAAATGATGTCATGGCTTTAGAAGCTTCTGATAGGCTAGTTGACATAATTTGAGTCAATTGGAGGTGTACCTGTGGATGTATTTCAAGGCCTACCTTCAAATGTAAATGTGAATTATAAGTGAAATAATTAGTCTAAACAATTGTTGGAAAAATTACGTGTCATGCACACAGTAGATGTCCTAACAGACTTGTTGAAACTATAGTTTGTTAACAAGAAATTTGTGGAGTTGTTGAAAACGAGTTGTAATGACTCCAACCTAAGTGTATGTAAACTTCCGACTTCAAATGTATATACAGTGGGGCAAAAAAGTATTTAGTCAGCCACCAATTGCGCAAGTTCTCCCACTTAAAAAGATGAGAGAGGCCTGTAATTTTCATCATAGGTACACTTCAACTATGACAGACAAAATGAGAGAAAAAAAATCCAGAAAATCACATTGTAGGATTTTTTATGAATTTATTTGCAAATTATGGTGGAAAATAAGTATTTGGGCAATAACAAAAGTTTATCTCAATACTTTGTTATATACCCTTTGTTGGCAATGACAGAGGTCAAACGTTTTCTGTAAGTCTTCACAAGGTTTTCACACACTGTTGCTGGTATTTTGGCCCATTCCTCCATGCAGATCTCCTCTAGAGCAGTGATGTTTTGGGGCTGTTGCTGGGCAACACGGACTTTCAACTCCCTAACAAAGATTTTCTATGGGGTTGAGATCTGGAGACTGGCTAGGCCACTCCAGGACCTTGAAATGCTTCTTACGAAGCCACTCCATCGTTGCCCGGGCGGTGTGTTTGGGATCATTGTCATGCTGAAAGACCCAGCCACGTTTCATCTTCAATGCCCTTGCTGATGGAAAAAGGTTTTCACTCAAAATCTCACGATACATGGCCCCATTCATTCTTTCCTTTACACGGATCAGTCGTCCTGGTCCTTTGCAGAAAACAGCCCAAAAGCATGATGTTTCCACCCCCATGCTCACAGTAGGTATGGTGTTTCTTGGATGCAACTCAGCATTCTTTGTTCCTCCAAACACGACGAGTGAGTTTTATACCAAAAAGTTATATTTTGGTTTCATTCTGACCATAGACATTCTCCCAATCTTCTTCTGGATCACCCAAATGCTCTCTAAGCAAACTTCAGACGGGCCTGGACTGTACTGGCTTAAGCAGGGGCGGACACGTCTGGCACTGGCAGGAGGTTTGTGAGTCCCTGGCGGCGTAGGTGTGTCTTGACTGTTAGGCTTTGTTACTTTGTTGTCGCTCTCTGCAGGTCTTCACTAGTCCTCCCGTGTGGTTCTGGGATTTTTGCTCACCGGTTCTTGTGATCATTTTGACCACGGGTGAGATCTTGCGTGGAGCCCCAGACCGAGGGAAATTATCAGTGGTCTTGTATGTCTTCCTTTCCTAATAATTTGCTCCCACAGTTGATTTCTTCAAACCAAGCTGCTTACCTATTGCAGATTCATTCTTCCCAGCCTGGTGCAGGTCTACAATTTTGTTTCTGGTGTCCTTTGACAGCTCTTTGGTCTTGGCCATAGTGGAGTTTGGAGTGTGACTGCTTGAGGTTGTGGACAGGTGTCTTTTATACTGATAACAAGTTCAAACAGGTGCCATTAATACAGGTAACGAGTGGAGGACAGAGAGCCTCTTAAAGAAGAAGTTACAGGTCTGTGAGAGCCAGAAATCTTGCTTGTTTGTAGGTACGCAAATACTTATTTTCCACCATAATTTGCAAATAAATTCATTAAAAATCCTACATGTGATTTTCTGGATTTTTTTCTCTCATTTTGTCTGTCATAGTTGAAGTGTACCTATGATGAAAATTACAGGCCTCTCTCATCTTTTTAAGTGGGAGAACTTGCACAATTGGTGGCTGACTAAATACTTTTTTGCCCCACTGACATACATACATACATACATACATACATACATACATACATACATACATACATACAACCGTTCAAAAGTTTGGGGTCACTTAGAATTTTTTTGAAAGCAAAGCAAAAAAAATTGTCCATTGAAATCAAATTGATCAGAAATACAGTGTAGACATTGTTAATGTTTTAAATGACTGGCTGGAAACGGCAGATTTTGTATGGAATACCTACATACAGGTCAACCGATTTGAGATTTTTCAACGCTGATACCGATTTATTGGAGGACCAAAAAAAGCCTATACCGATTAATCAAACAATTTTTATGTATCTGTAATAATGACAATTACAACAATACTGAATGAACAATGAATACTTATTTTAACTTAATATAATTCATAAATAAAATCAATTTAGTCTCAAATAATGAAACATGTTCAATTTCACTTGCGCAAAAGAAGGAAGCTCGCGCAGCTCATGCTAGCACATACGCAGATCTCAATCCCATTGAGCACGTCTGGGACCTGTTGGATCGGAGGGTGAGGGCTAGGGCCATTCCCCCCAGAATTGTCCGGGAACTTGCAGGTGCCTTGGTGGAAGAGTGGAGTAACATCTCACAGCAAGAACTGGCAAATCTGGTGCAGTCCTTTGTTCAGGGACACAGTATTCCATTTCTGTTAGTCACATGTCTGTGGAACTTGTTCAGTTTATGTCTCAGTTGTTGGCAGCAGGTAGCCTAGTGGTTAGAGCGTTGGACATGTAACCGAAAGGTTGCAAGATTGAATCCCCGAGCTGACAAGGTAAAAATCTGTCGTTCTTCCCCTGAACAAGGCAGTTAACCCACTGTTCTTAGGCCGTCATTGAAAATAAGAATTTGTTCTTAACTGACTTGCCTAGTTAAATAAAGATTTTAAAAAATCTAAAAAATCTTATGTTCATACAAATACTTACACATGTTAAGTTTGCTGAAAATAAACCCAGTTGACAGTGAGGACGTTTCTTTTTTTGCTGAGTTACGTGTGTGTGTAATATTATGTAGCTGTGTGTGTGTGTGTGTGTGTGTGTGTGTGTGTGTGTGTCCTTACATGTTGCCTCCAGACACTCCATGGTGTAGGGCGGTTTTTCCCTGATGGTCTACCATGCGTAGATCAGCTCCATGCTGCATAATCTGGTGCATCACATATACATTACCGTGCCTGGAGAGACACAGACATCACCGTCAATAATAATTACTATTAATAGTACAATTAATTCTTTACCAGTGCTAGTACACAAGCTTTTTGCTACACCCGCAATAACATGTGCTACATATGTGTATGCGACCAATAAAATTTGATTTGCACTTGTTCACTCCCCCTCAAGGATTTCAAAGCATTGGACTGATGTAAGCACAGGCTGGAGGGAGGTTCCACCATATGTCTTACACCAGTCCATTCCTTTTACATCCATGAGGGGGAGTGTACGAGTACACATTTCAGGGAGAAGAAGGAGAGACGGGGCATTTCTAGATGCTCCAGGGGCCCAATGCTCTTCCCCTAGTCCCTTTCCATAGATCTAATAGGACTGGAAAGGGGGACCTATTCAATCCATTAAAATCTGCAGATACTGACGTGGTAGGAGACAGGTAGTGTTACCGACCTGCAGGCTAAGTGGAAGGCCGTCATTCCTGCATCGCAGGTCAGGTTGGGGTCAGCTCCATTGCTTAGCAACAGGTTAACTATCGAACGGTTACCTTGGAAGGCCGCAAAGTGGAGAGGGGTGAAACCACCCCAACCTACACACAGACACAGACGCAGATACAGACCGACACACAAAGATGATTAGGGTGCTATAACTGTAAATGATCACATTTATTTGATTACTTACAGATAGTCACTTCAAAACCTAACCACCTAAAGAGCAATAGGCCTACTATTGTCTCTATTCCACTGTCTTTTTAGCTGCTGTGACTTCCTGCCATACTGTCACAGGAGATGTCTGAAAGGATAGACTAACTACTCATCTCAGATCGCTGATAAAACAGACAAGGTCCCTCAACATGACAAAATCCCAACAGGAGACATCAGCAGTCATCTAAGAACAGTGAGTGGTGATGCATTCTGGAACTGTGATGGAACGCTGGACCTTAAATTTTGTATGGTTTTAAACTAAGCGGAATATGGCCAGTAGTAATAAGATGGTACGATTGGTTATAACACATGTTATATATATATATATGTATATATATATATCAAAGCAATTTGCTCATGCATGTTTGATGTTGCAAAGCGATAGCTGTGTGAAAAAGGCTTCTGGAAAAGCTCCTGGAAAAGCTCTGACAACAATCATCTCAGTATGATCACCTCTGACATGCTTATTATTCAGCATTTACTTACGGAAGTTAAGAACAAATTCCCTAGAATAACGGTATGATAATTTAGGCACACTACCCGGACGTGCCCTTAGAATAGGCCAAAGTATGGTTCGCCCAAAGTCGGTTTCCTCCTCAACTCAAGAAGGCGGGAGAAAATGAAAAATATATGCATATTCTCTTTATGAAACACCATTTTCCACCACCACGCTAGAGTGGCTATTGCTCGTCCCGGATGTCGCGTACCGCGTTAAGCCAAGTAGCGCGTTAAGCCAATCAGGTTGCAGCAGTCTGTATTTTCACCCCTGGTCTGATAGTTTCAAAATGAAAAACAGCCCAAGACCATTATTCCTCCTCCACCAAACTTTACAGTTGGCACTATGCATTGGGACAGGTGAGGGTTCCTGGCATCCGCCAATCCCAGATTTGTCCGTCGGACTGCCAGATGCTGAGGCGTGATTCATCACTCAGAACGCGTTTCCACTGCTCCAGAGTCTTTCCACTGCTCCAGAGTCCAATGGCAGCGAGCTTTACGCCACTCCAGCCGACACTTGGCATTGCGCATGGTGATCTTAGGCTTGTCTGCGGCTGCTCGGCCATGAAAACCCATTTCATGAAGCTCCCGACAAACAGTTCTTGTGCTGACATTGCTTCTAGAGGCAGTTTGGAACTCGGTAGTGAGTGTTGCAACCGAGGACACGCGCTTCAGCACTCTGCGCTTCCGTTCTGTGAGCTTGTGTGGCCTACCACTTCGAATCAAATTTTATTGATCACATACACATGGTTAGCAGATGTTAATGCGAGTGTAGCGAAATGCTTGTGCTTCTAGTTCCGACCGTGCAGTAATATCTAACAAGTAATCAAACAATTTCACAACAACTACCTTATACACACACAAGTGTAAAGTAATGAATAAGAATATGTACATATAAGTAAATGGATGAGCGATGGCCGTGCAGCATAGGCAAGATGCAGTAGATGGTATAGAGTACAGTATATACATATGAGACGAGCAGTGTAGGGTGTGTATACATTATATAAAGTGGCATTGTTTAAAGTGACTAGTGATACATTTATTACATCCAATTTTTAATTTTTAAAGTGGCTCGAGATTTGAGTCAGTATGTTGACAGCAGCCACTCAATGTTAGTGATGGCTGTTTAACAGTCGGATGGCCTTGAGATAGAAGCTGTTTTTCAGTCTCTCGGTCCCAGCTTTGATGCACCTGTACTGACCTCGCTTCTGGATGATAGCGGGGTGAACAGGCAGTGGCTCGGGTGGTTGTTGTCCTTGATGATCTTTTTGGCCTTCCTGTGACATCGGGTGGTGTAGGGGTCCTGGAGGGCAGGTTGTTTGCCCCCGGTGATGCGTTGTGCAGACCTCACTACCCTCTGGAGAGCCTTAAGGTTGTGGGCAGTGTTGTTGCGCCTTCTTCACCACGCTGTCTGTGTGGGTGGACCATTTCAGTTTGTCCGTGATGTGTACGCCGAGGAACTTAAAACTTTCCACCTTCTCCACTACTGTCCCGTTGATGTGGATAGGGGAGATGCTCCCGCTGCTGTTTCCTGAAGTCCACGATCGTCTCCTTTGTATTGTTGACGTTGAGTGTGAGGTTATTTTCCTGACACCGCACTCCAAGGGCCCTCACCTCGTCCCTGTAGGCCGTCTCGTCGTTGTTGGTAAGCAAGCCTACCACTGTACTGTCGTCTGCAAACTTGATGATTGAGTTGGAGGCGTGCATGGCCACGCAGTCATGGGTGAACAGGGAGTACAGGAGAGGGCTGAGAACGCACCCTTGTGGGGCCCAAGTGTTGAGGATCAGCGGGGTGGAGATGTTGTATCCTACCCTCACCACCTGGGGGCGGCCCGTCAGGAAGTCCAGGACCCAGTTGCACAGGGCGGGGTCGAGACCCAAGGTCTTGGCTGATTTATTTCGATTTTCCCATGATGTCAAGCAAAGAGGCACTGAGTTTGAACGTGGGCCTTGAAATACATCCACAGGTACACCTGCAATTGACTCAAATGATGTCAATTAGCCTATCAGAAGCTCTAAATCCATGACATAATTTTCGGGAATTTTCCAAGCTGTTTAAAGTCAACTTAGTGTATGTAAACATCTGACCCACTGGAATTGTGATACAGTGAATTATAAGTGAACTAATCTGTCTGTAAACAATTGTTGGAAAAATTACTTGTGTCATGTACAAAGTAGATGTCCTAACCAACTTACCAAAACTATAGTTTGTTAACAAGAAATTTGGGGAGTGGTTGAAAAACGAATTTTAATGACTCCAACCTAAGTGTATGTAAACTTCTGACTTCAACTGTATAAACTCAGCAAAAAAAGAAACGTCCCCTCACTGTCAACTGCGTTTATTTTCAGCAAACTTAACATGTGTAAGTATTTGTATGAACATAAGACTCAACAACTGAGACATAAACGGAACAAGTTCCACAGACATGTGACTAACAGAAATGGAATACTGTGTCCCTGAACAAAGGGGGGGTCAAAATCAAAAGTAACAGTAAGTATCTGGTGTGGCAAGCAGCTGAATTAAGTACTGCAGTGCATCTCCTCCTCATGGACTGCACCAGATTTGCCGGTGATGTCTGGTGAGGACCTGCCTTACAACAGGCCTACAAGTCCTTAGTCCAGCCTCTCTCAGCCTATTGCGGACAGTCTGAGCACTGATGGAGGGATTGTGCGTTCCTGGTATAACTCGGGCAGTTGTTGCCATTCTGTACCTGTCCGGAAGGTGTGATGTTCGGATGTACCGATCCTGTGCAGGTGTTGTTACACATGGTCTGGCACTGTGAGGATGATCAGCTGTCCGTCCTGTCTCCCTGTAGTGCTGTCTAGGCGTCTCACAGTACAGACATGGCAATTTATTGCACTGGCCACATCTGCAGTCCTCATGCCTCCTTGCATCATGCCTAAGGCACGTTTGTGCAGATGAGCAGGGACCCTGGCCATCTTTCTTTTGGTGTTTTTCAGAGTCAGTAGAAAGGCCTCTTTAGTGTCTTAAGTTTGAATTGCTTACCGTCTGTAAGCTGTTAGTGTCTTAACGACCGTTCCACACGTGCATGTTCATTAATTGTTTATGGTTCATTGAACATGCATGGGGAACAGTGTTTAAACCCTTTACAATGAAGATCTGTGAAGTTATTTGGATTTGTATGAATTATCTTTGAAAGACAGGGTCCTGAAAAAGGGACGTTTCTTTTTTTGCATGGGCTGCGTCTCAATCCACCGCATCCGCCTATGTCGCCCTTCCGCATCTGCGGTTGAAAGTGTCAGTGTCACGACTTCGACCGAGGCAGGCTCTCCTTCCCGTTCGGGTGGCGTTCGGCGGTCGTCGTCACCGGCCTATTAGCTGCCACTGATCCTTTTCTCCCCCTCCCTATGTGTTTATTGGTTACCACCTGTTTTTGTATGAGGGTGTAATTAGTTGGGCTTATTTAGTCAGCCGGCCCGCACGTTTCTTTGTGCGGGATTGTTTGTATGTAAGTGTGGTGTTGGTTTTGTGCTTCACGTTTACTGGACTGTGTTCATTCCCCCCGTGTCTGGGGTAGTTTAAAGTGTACACCCAGTGTGTTAGTAGGGTGGCCTAGTTTGTCCGTGTTCATTAAAGAACATTTGTATTTCCACCTGCTGCTCCTGCGCTTTTCCTTCACACTCCGACACCCAGGCCTTACAGTCAGAGCTACAGCGCTGTTTGGCAGACCGGGAGACATCCTTAAATTGTCTTCTCACAAAAACGTCTGTAGGATCCGAACAGTTTGGCCTACAAACGAACCCCTCTATAAAAAGGGGACTCTCACGAACACGTTTTGCTCTATGACCCCCCCCCCCCCCCCCCCCCAATGACAGCGGGAACTCGTTTAAAGGTAACCCATATAAATTAATGGAAGTACGTCGGTAGTTTTGTGACTGTCTTTTTTAATGAATGTGTGATATGCGTTTCTATGGGCTATACTGTAGTAGTAAACGCCAAATTGTATATTTTAAATCTTTTTTTAAATATATTTTTTTGATGCCTAAAGGGGTCCTACAATTCGAAATCAAATAGCTAAATGATCCATGGTATG
This sequence comes from Salvelinus sp. IW2-2015, assembly GCF_002910315.2. Taxonomy (NCBI): domain Eukaryota; kingdom Metazoa; phylum Chordata; class Actinopteri; order Salmoniformes; family Salmonidae; genus Salvelinus; species Salvelinus sp. IW2-2015. The sequence continues at coordinate 2,719,452 of NC_036865.1, read as the reverse complement.
ACCTTCTTAAAACAATTCCATATGTTAGCTTAGAACAAACAACACTGTAGTTACTCCACAATACTAGCCTAAATGACAGGGTGACAAGAAGGATATATATTCCAAAACATGTATCCTGTTTGCAATATGGCACAAAAGTAACTGCAAAAAATGTGGCAAAGAAATGAATACAAAGCGTTATATTTTGGTCAAATCCAAATCCAATTGCACTGAGTGCAATTCTTCGTATTTTCAAGCATGGTGGTGGCTGCATCATGTTATGGGTTTGCTTGTTGTTGGCAAGGACTAGAATGTTTTTGGGGATAAAAATAAACAGAATAGAGGTAAGCACAGGCAAAATCCTAGAGGAAAATCTGGTTCAGTATGCTTTCTAACAGACACTAGGAGAGAAATTCACCTTTCAGCTGGACAATAATCTAAAAAGCAAGGCCAAATATACACTGGAGTTGCTTACCAAGACAACATTGAATGTTCCTGAGTTGCCAAGATACAGTTTAAATTGGCTTGAAAATATATTGCAAGACTTGAAAATGGCTGTCTAGCAATTAACAGCAACCAACTTCACAGAGCTTGAAGGGTTTTTAAAAGAATAATGTGCAAATATTGTACAATCCAGGTGTGCAAAGCTCTTAGAGACTTACCCAGAAATACTCACAGCTTTAATCACTGCAAAAGGCAATTGTAACATGTATTACCTCAGGGCTTGAGTAGTTAGGTAATCAAAATATAGTGTATATACAGTGGGGAGAACAAGTATTTGATACACTGCCGATTTTGCAGGTTTTCCTACTTACAAAGCATGTAGAGGTCTGTAATTTTTATCATAGGTACACTTCAACTGTGAGAGACGGAATCTAAAACAAAAATCCAGAAAATCACATTGTATGATTTTTAAGTAATTAATTTGCATTTTATTGCATGACATACGTATTTGATCACCTACCAACCAGTAAGAATTCCGGCTCTCACAGACCTGTTAGTTTTTCTTTAAGAAGCCCTCCTGTTCTCCACTCATTACCTGTATTAACTGCACCTGTTTGAACTCGTTACCTGTATAAAAGACACCTGTCCACACACTCAATCAAACAGAYTCCAACCTCTCCACAATGGCCAAGACCAGAGAGCTGTGTAAGGACATCAGGGATACAATTGTAGACCTGCACAAGGCTGGGATGRGCTACAGGACAATAGGCAAGCAGCTTGGTGAGAAGGCAACAACAGTTGGCGCAATTATTAGAAAATGGAAGAAGTTCAAGATGACGGTCAATCACCCTCGGTCTGGGGTTCCATGCAAGATCTCACCTCGTGGGGCATCAATGATCATGAGGAAGGTGAGGCCCTGTCTCTTATACACATCTAGATGTGTATAAGAGACAGGTGGCTGGGTCTTCCAGCATGACAACGACCCGAAACACACAGCCAGGGCAACTAAGGAGTGGCTCCGTAAGAAGCATCTCAAGGTCCTGGAGTGGCCTAGCCAGTCTCCAGACCTGAACCCAATAGAAAATCTTTGGAGGGAGCTGAAAGTCCGTATTGCCCAGCGACAGCCCCGAAACCTGAAGGATCTGGAGAAGGTCTGTATGGAGGAGTGGGCCAAAATCCCTGCTGCAGTGTGTGCAAACCTGGTCAAGAACTACAGGAAACAGATGATCTCTGTAATTGCAAACAAAGGTTTCTGTACCAAATATTAAGTTCTACTTTTCTGATGTATCAAATACTTATGTCATGCAATAAAATGCAAATTAATTACTTAAAAATCATACAATGTGATTTTCTGGATTTTTGTTTTAGATTCCGTCTCTCACAGTTGAAGTGTACCTATGATAAAAATTACAGACCTCTACATGCTTTGTAAGTAGGAAAACCTGCAAAATCGGCAGTGTATCAAATACTTGTTCTCCCCACTGTATATACTGTATATCTATTTTTTTAGGTTTGTAAACCTTATCTACAAAGGTTTGAATTTTTCTTCCACATTACATTATTTTGTATAGATCGTTGACAAAATCCATTTTAATCCGACCTTGTAACACAACAAAATGTGGAAAAAGTCAAGGGGTGTAAATACTTTCTGAATGCTCTGTATATACAGTGCATAGTTATCTTATTCTAAAATTTATTGAAAAAAAAAATCCTGATCAATCTACACAAAATACCCCATAATGATAGTGAAAACAGGTTTAGAATTTTTTGCTAATTTATTAAAAAATAAAAACAGATACCATATTTAAATAGGTATTCAGACACTTTGCTATGAGACTCTAAATTGAGCTCAGGTGCATCCTGTTTCCATTGATCATCCTTGAGTCCATGGACATGATTTGGAAAGGCACACACCTGTCTACATAAAGTCCCACAGTTGACAGTGCATGTCAGAGCAAAAACCAAGCCACGGGGTCGAGGGAATTGTCCCTAGAGCTCCGAGCCAGGATTGTTTCGAGGCAAAGATCTGGGGATGGGTACCAAAAAAATTCTGCAGCTTTGAAGGTCCCCAAGAACACAGTGGCCTCTATCATTCTTAAAATGGAAGAAGTTTGGAAACACCAAGACTCTTCATAGAACTAGCCACCTGGTCAAACTGAGCAATCGGGGGAGAAGGGCCTTGGTCAGGGAGGTGACCAAGAACCCTATGGTCACTCTGACAGAGCTCCAGAGTTCTTCTGTGGAGATGGGAGAACCTTCCAGAAGGACAACCATCTCTGCAGCACTCCACCAAATCAGGCCTGTATGGTAGAGTGGCCAAATGGAAGTCAGTAAAAGGCACACGACAGCCCGCTTGGAGTTTGCCAAAAGGCACCTAAAGAACTCAGACCATGAGAAACAAGATTCTCGTCTGACGAAACCAAGATTGGCCTGAATACCAAGCGTCACGTCTGCAGGAAACCTGCAACCATCCCAATGGTGAAGCATGGCGGTGGCAACAACTCTGGAGAGACCTGAAAATAGTTGTGCAGCGACGCCACACATCCAACCTGACAGAGCTTGAGAGGATCTGCAGAGAAGAATGGGAGAAACTTCCCAAATACAAGTGTGCCAAGCTTGTAGCATCATACCCAAGAAGACTCAAGGCTGTAATCACTGCCAAAGGTGCTTCAAAGTACTGAGTAAAGAGTCTGAATACTTATGTAAATGTAATATTTATATGTAAAATAAATGTTTTCATTTATTTTGGTAAAGTTTCTAAATGTTATTATGTGGTATAGTGTCGATTGATGAGGGGGGGGAAAAACAATGTAATCCATTTAGAATAAGGCTGTAACATAACAAAATGTGGAAAAAGTCAAGGGGTCTGAAAACTTTCCGAATACACTATATAGTCTAATGAGTGTGCATAGGGTCAGTACAAGAGTCAGTGCAGATAGTTTGGGTACCATTAATTGACAATTTAGCAGCCTTCTTTTTTTATATATGTTTTTATTTAACCTTTAACTAGGCAAGTCAATTAAGAACAAATTCTTATTTACAATGAAGGGGGTGTGGGCTGGGATTAAACATTTAAATGTAGGACAAAACACAGATCACGACAAATGACACCACAAATTGACATAAAGAGAGACCTAAGACAACAGCACAGCATGGCTTGTGGGTAGAAGCTGCCTCAGCGCTTGTTGGTCCGAGAGCTGATGCTCCGGTACCGTTTGCCCGACGGTACCAAAGTGAAAAGTCTATGGCTTGGGTGGCTGGAGTCTTTTACAATGTTTCGGCCTTACTCTGTTTTAGTAGCAAAACGGTACTGTTTGGACTAATGATTACACCCCAGGGTTGAAAAAAAAACTGACCGCTGCAACCTGATTGAAAGAACACAGTATGCGAGATCCGGGACAAGCATTGTAGAATGGTGTTTTCTTCTCGCCATTAAATCGAGTTAAAGAGGAAATTGACACCTTTGCAGCCTGAATGGACAATGTTATGTACGAACCGGTCCACGGGGATACATATACGTGTATAGCCGGCTGCGCACGAAAAGGGTTGGGTTTGTTGAAATTGTCTCCGACGTGACGCGAAAATATCTAGCTACCAGGCCTGTCCTGAGAACAGTCTTGGTTTCCACAAATGCTCTTCTGCAATATGGTAGGCTTTTGGATTAAAAAAAAATCGAAAATAACATTAATTCCCCAAATGTGTGCACAGTAAATTGTTGGCTAATGCATACTACAAAAATGCATAGGCAGGCCTATAAACGTACCTTTCTCTTTGAGGATAGATCGATCATGTTGAATGAAATGTGCACACTGATCAATGTTCCCTCGTTGGATACAGTCAAAAATGTCCCCGTCGATCCTAGGCATCGGAAGCATAATGCGAATACTGTGACGCCTGACTATCACTCTGTCAATGTAAACAACATATCTTTACAGAGACGATACATTGTAACAACAATCATACGTTCATTTAGTAAAGGCCCTTGTCTATCAAGGATTTAGATTTTTTTTGTCTTTAAACTGTCTGCAGTCACGCATGCTACGTTCACGTTAGGTTAGACTGCAGTTGGCAGGACAGACCCCGCCTAGCGCATCTGATTAGATATAGACACACGTGACCCGGCTCTGAGTTTTCCCCATCACTGGTGTTCCTAGAATATTTTATTTTAAAAGAAACGACTATTAATGATAATATGAGAGACTCTGATGTTTTATTTTGATCCAAATGATATGGACCCTGATTTAACTTTCATTGTTAATTTGTTTATCTTTCATGGAAGATTATTTATCCATAAAATGAAGTGGGCAGAGAACAAACCTCTCTTCACATTATTTAAGATAGAATTTAAATATTATTTTGAAATGATCAGTAAATGTAAAAACAAAAAAGCAATACGCACCATAAAAGTATTTAACAAATTGAAAATTAATCTTGATATGTAATACCCCTGTCTGTTAGGTTTATGTACTCTTGTTTGTATATTTGTTGTATTCATAATTCATATATTTTTTAACTTGTGTTCCTAGAAATAAAACCATGCAGTGCTGGCTGTAACCTGGTCGCAGAGCATTTAGTATTATTCTGTATGTAAACCCGAGACTCTCCATCTAGTATGATATGTTACGTTTCGTATGGTATTAATTTGTGGATGTCCATCATCTATTACTTACTATGTTACGAATTGCAATTTGTATGATATGTTATGAATTTGCTAAAGCTACAAATGTTACAATTTTGCTAAACATATGACATTTGACTAATTCCAGTTTGTTGTGGCTAACGTTAGCTAGGTGTCTAGATGGCTAACGCTGACAATAGCTAGCTGGCTAACATTAACTAGACTAGGTGTTAGTGTAACAGGGTTGGTTATGTTTCCACTTGTCTCTAAAGAAATGTGTATTTAATGTTCAAGCATTCTTATTGGTTAGTTCAACTCTGATGACAATAAGGTGTGATGTGATTGGCCCCGCTTGCAGATAGGGGGAGATCGCGAACGTCAGGTCTTCCCAGTAGGAAAATGTGATGCAAGGGGTAGGTCACGTTCTGAATACTGTTTTCTATTTTCTATTTTACAATGTGTACAAGTTTGCTGTACGTTACTGATTTATACATGTGTGGGTATATGGTACCTGTTAGGGATTGAGGGGCTTTCTGGGATGTGCTTTGGCATATGATTGCTGTAAATAAGTGTGTTAGCTAGCATACACCGATGTCATGGTCACATAAGCCACTGCTAACACAGTTGTCTTCATGCTACAGATTTTGCCATCGACAGCCATCAATACTGTTAAGCCCTGCACAACTAACGTGCTGTTTCCCATTTAACAACAGAAATAAATGATGCTCAACTGGGACCACTGGCCGAAGTGATTTATTTTGAGAAAACACAACGCATGGAGAGTACATTATACATCTGTTACATTAGGATTAAGGGTTAAGGTTAGGGGAAGGGTTAGCTAAAAGGGAAAAGGTTAGGGGAAGGGTTAGTTAACATGCTATGTAGTTGTAAAGTAGTAAGTAGTTGAAAATTTGCTCATTAGCTAAATGCTAAAGTTGTCCATGAGATTCGAATATGCAACCTTTGATTGCCAGACGTAACCTTCTGTCATATTTAACCACATGAAACATAACATATCAATCATACTATTTTTACGGTCCCGGATTTACTTTTACTGTTACGTCTAGTCTATGAGACCAGGCTGCGTATATGGATTTGTTGATTTATATCAGAGAAACTGAAAATCTCAACAATAAATCTCTTCCATTGAAAGATGTATTTAAAACGAATGTTGCTGGCTGTGGTTGCTAAGGTTGCCTGACGGATAAGTGCCTATGTTTAGCCAACACTATGTTTAGCTAACTGTACAAAGTTTCTACCGGTAGCTCGCAAAGTAAACATTATCAGCCAACAGTACATCGGCATATGCGCCCTTTGCTGCTTGACAGGCAGAGCCCACAAAGTATGGGAAATTAACCTAAACCACTCATACTTGACAGGTATAGTTCACTTTTATTTTATATCCCTCAAATATCAAATTAATGGAGGCCAATATTGAGAAATATCATGAGGCTACGCTCACAAAATTTCCCATAAACACAAGCTTCTTATGGGAAATTTTGTGAGGGTAGCCTCACGATATTTATCAATATTGGCCTCCATTAATTTGATATTTGAGGGATATAAAATAAAAGTGAACTATACCTGACAAGTAGTTTTCTCTCAAATGTTTACATCCCTGTTAGTGCGCATTTCATCCTTTGCCATCCACCTGACAGGTGTGGCATATCAAGAAGATTATTAAACAGCATGATCATTACACAGATGCACCTTGTGCTGGGAACAATAAAAGGCTACTCTAAAATGTGCAGTTTTGTCACACAACACAATGCGCCAGATGTCTGAAGTTTTGAGGGAGCATGCAATTGGCATGTTGACTGCAGGAATGCCCACCAGAGCTGTTGCCAGAGATTTTATGTTCATTTCTCTACCATAAGCCGCCTCCAATGTCGTTTTAGAGAATTTGCCAGTACGTCCAACCGGCCTCACAGCACTTTTGTGTGGAAAAACGAATTCTGATTGTCTGAGCCTGGCTCCCAAGGGGGTGGGCATATGCCCTCCCAGGCCCACCCATGGCTGTGCCCCAGCCCAGTCATGTGTAATCCGAAGATTAGGGCCTAATTAATATATTTAAATTGACTGATTTCTTCATATGCACTGTAACTCAGCAAAATTGTTCAGTATGGTTGTCAATGGTTTTAGCGGAGCTGGGGGTCTTCTTGCCCCTCGGTTCAAAACCAGTTGAACATTCCAACCCATATGGACAACACTTTAGAGCTGCCTGAAAAATAACACAAGAATTGGGTTTCATTGAAATGATAAACTCTGAAGAAATACAGTATGTTGGTCATGTTTAATAATAACCACTTGTTGAATTTACTGTTAAAAAAAGTCAGTGGCTAAAAGTAGGGGATGTGAAAGACATAGTTCATGGGAATTTTACTGGACAGTTTGAACGAAAGATACAATGTATAGGCCTGAGGCCTATTATTTTATGATAGTCCAGGGTTGTAATTCTCATCAGTACCTGCTGCTCATTTGTAGTTTACACACCACAAGATGGTGCTATCGACTAGGACTAGCGGCAGGCTTCTCACACAGCACTACTATAGGGAGAGTCATGTACTTCTTCACCCATTGAAAAAACTACAGCATTACACAAAGCGATTGCCTTTGATGTACAGTTATTTATTATCTATGTTATAATCCCGAGAGTGTATATTAAGTGAGAATAAACTATCAGTACTTATAAAGTAAGGATTAATAAGGACATATTTCCATACCTTGAGGTGTATAGGGAAGTGCAATATCACAGAAAATATTGATATCTTGATGATTGATGCTATCGTCATCATCAAGATTAGTAACATGACAGGTCCATAACAAGCCAAACAAGTCTCAATGTGGAGTGTAGGACCAGAAGGAAAAAAGAGCAGCAGGAGGCTCCCACGAGATGGAGGAAGATGGTGGAAACGGATGTTCTGTTTGAAACTAATGGTGAAGACGAGAGTACAGAGAGTGAGAGCGAGAGGGCTACAGTCGTGAAAAATCAAGGAAACAAAATAAGTGAAGTTGTGAAGGAAACTAACAAATCCCTAGATTCGTTTATAGTCGGAGTGAGGGTTTTGAATCAATGTTGCCTGGAGGATAAGTTCGAAGTCACGAGGAGTATCATGGAGCCATTGGGTAAGGTGATGTCGGTGAGAATAACAAGACCTGCTCTTATTCAGATTTTTTTGTGTGTTCCACGGAATAGAAGTGTGCTTTTGTGACGTGGTGTGGTTGGGCCCAGGTGTAGAGAATGGACCAGATGAGGAATCAATGGTTCAGGATCAACGTAAATACTTTACTGAAAATAAGGTAAAAGAAGGATCACAGTAATACTGAAAAACTAACAAGGACTCAAACTTACTCAGACAACAAACACACAGAGCAGCCAAAATCACACTTCTGCAAACATGGACAGAAAACACAGCTCTTTTAAAAGGGAAATCATAATGAAATGATAAGCAACACCTGAGTAACAAACAAAGTCTCTAGGGCGGTCTCTGCCACCCTCTGGTGCCTGGAAGAACCATGACAGCTTTGTGCCCCAAAAAGATTTTTGAAAATAATGTTTTGTGTATGAATTTCCGAAGCAGGGCGCCTGTCAAGGGGGTTATTTATGGGGTTGGCAGGAATTGGATCGGGACATCAGATACAATATGCCACATCCACCTTATCAAGATACGTTTTTTCCCGTAAGAGATAAAACAATTCTCTATAAACAACCTGGTTACTTACAATACATTTGCATGGTGAACATTGCATTTCAATAACACATTTACATTTCCTCAATATGCCTCTGAGGTGCCTTTAATTCTCTACCTGACTGTCCTGTTTCAACAGGCTTCCCTGGTGTTGTCTGACACAGGAATGTTTGGGCTGGACATTGTCCGACTTGTAACTTCACTCTCTTGCCTGTCTGTTTGCTCACACTCAGGTACATGTACAGTAACAAGTGTCTCCTATTTCTCCTGTGCGTAACTCCCTTTTCTCTCTGTTTGTTAAGAATGGCCTTGTCATCCTTTTCTGTTTCTAGTAGCACTGGCAACCTGGTATTGAGTTTCCTGTTGAATGACAGCTCTCCAGGAGAGTAGCCAGGTAGATTAACAAAGCTAGATATGGATCAGTCTTTGAGTCAAGAGCTTTCTTAAGCAGTAGTTTCACTACTCTGACATCTTTCTCGACTAACCCATTAGACTGTGAGTGCAGTATGCTCGATCTGACATACTTGAACCCCTACAGTTTAGCAAAATCACTGAAAGCCGAACAGCTGAACTGTGTAGCGTTGTCCGTACGGACTACCCCTGCGACCCCATGGCGAGCAAAGAATGACAATGTGAGTTATCACCTGACTAGCAGTAGTATCCTTCAGTAAGGGTAGGCAACAACACATTTGCCACACTGTTCCTCCACACGTGGGGCCCCTCAGTGGTGCGTGCTCAGTCCCCTCCTGTACTCCCTGTTCACCCATGACCGCGTGGCCAAGCACGACTCCAACACCATCGTTAAGTTTGCCGACGACACAACGGTGGTAGGCCTGATCACCGACAACGATGAGACAGCCTATAGGGAGGAGGTCTGAGACCTGGTAGTGTGGTGCCAGGATAACAACCTCTCCCTCAACGTGATCAAGACAAAGCAGATGATCGTGGACTACAGGAAAAGGAGGGCCGAGCATTCCCCCATTCTCATCGATGGGGCTGTAGTGGAGTAAGTTGAGAGCTTTAAGTTCCTTGGTGTTCACATCACCAACTAACTATCATGGTCCAAACACACCAAGGCAGTCCTGAAGAGGTAATGACAACACCTTTTCCCCCTCAGGAAACTGAAAAGATTTGGCATGGGTCCTCAGATCCTCAAAAAGTTATACAGCTGCACCATCAAGAGCATCCTGACTGGTTGCATCACCACCTGGTATTGCAACTGTTTGGCCTCCGACCGCAAGGCGCTACAGAGGGTAGTGCATATGGCCCGGTACATCACTAGGGCCAAGCTTCCTGCCATCCAGGACCTCTATATCAGCCGGTGTCAGAAGAAGGCCCAGAAAATTATCAAAGACCCAGCCACCCTAGTCATAAACTGTTCTCTCTGCTACCGCACAGCAAGCGGTGCCGGAGCGCCAAGTCTTGGTCCAAAAGGCTTCTTAACAGCTTCTACCCCCAAGCCATAAGACTGCTTAACAGCTAATCAAATGGCTACCTGGACTATTTGCATTGACCCTCACTTCCCCTTTTTTACACGGCTGCTACTCACGGTTTATTATCTATGCGTAGTCACTTTAACCCTACCTACATGTAACATATTACCTCAATTACCTTCGACTAACCAGTACCCCCACACATTGACTCTGTACCAGGACCCCTGTATATAGCCTCGTTGTTGTTATTTTATTGTTGCTCTTTTTTTTTTTTTTTTACTTTAGTGTATTTTGTAAATATTGTCTTAACTCTTATTTTTCTTAAAACTACAATGTTGGTTAAGGGCTTGTAAGTAAGCATTTCACTGTAAGGTCTACACCTGTTGTATTCGGCGCATGTGACAAACACAATTTGTCTTGTACTCTCCTTGTCTAGACTGATCTGCCGAAATCCTGAGAAGGCGTCTAGCTTTAAGAAGTATTTAGCCCATGCTATGTCCCCAAATATCACCCCCCTGGTATGTCCTAACCAACTTGCCAAAATTATAGTTTGTTAACAAGAAAATTGTTGAAAATTGAGTTTTAATGACTCCAACCTAAGTGTATGTAAACTTCCAACTTCAACTGTAAATACGGTATTTCTGTTTTCTATTTTTAATACATTTGCAAACATTTCTAAAAACCTGTTTTCGCTTTGTCATTATGGAGTATTGTGTGTAGATTGATGAGGAACATTTTTTATTTAATACATTTTAGAATACGGCTGTAACTTAACAAAATGTGGAAGAAGTCAAGGGGTCTGATTACTTTACGAATGCACTGCATATCATATTAACATGGCATAAGTCATGACAAAATGTGTAGAATTGCAGGAAATTTGCTTTCAAACTGCAAACATTTCTCTCCACCCCATGGCAAAACGGGTAGAATTGCACGAAATTAGCAGTGAAACAAAACAAAAAATCTCTTATGCCATCTTGGCATAAGTCATTGCAAAATGTGTAGAATTGCAGGGAATTTGTTATAAAATTGCAAAGTTCTCTCCGCCCCATGGCAGAATGTGGAGAATTGCATTTTTCTCTTCACCGTCAAGAGGAGAGTCACTAAAATGTTTTGTCTCCCCCCCCCCCCCCCAAAAAAAGTCTAGAGACTTCAATCTGACAGTGGTGAAGTAATTGCAACTTCAATTGGTGCTGGAGGTAGATGGTAAATATCAAAAGGTTCCTTTTGCCATATTAAAGAGTGACAAACCCCTCATCGTCGGGTTAAAGTCATGTAACTCACTGGATCTAGTGAATCGAGTACTTACAGTGAATTGTCAAATTACTCATTTTGATGCTGAGGTTTTTGAGGGAATATGAAAACTCAAGTTACAGCAGCTAAATAGACCAGTGATCCATGCACCTAGAAAGGTACCATTATCCCTAAGAGACAAGCTAAAAGCAGAGCTACTGCAGCTAGAGTCCTTAGATACCCTGATTGGGTCCACTCACTAGTAATAGTTGAGAACAAAGGTGGCTCTCTCAGACTGTGTATGGATTCAAAAGAGAACAAGTATGTTAAAATTAAAAGAGAACACTTTCAGCTGCCTATAAGACATCTACTTTGTGCATGACACAAGTAATTTCATGACACAATTCCAACAATTGTTTACAGACAGATTATTTCACTTATAATTCTGTCACGCCTTGACCATAGAGAGCCTTTTTTATTCTCTATTTTGGTTAGGTCGGGGTGTGACTAGGGGGGTGTTCCTATCTAGGTTGTCTAGTTTTATGTTGGCCTGGTATGGTTCCCAATCAGAGGCAGCTGTTTATCGTTGTCTCTGATTGGGGATCATATTTAGGCAGCCATTTCCCCACTGGTTTTTGTGGGATCTTGTTTTTGTGTTGATGCCTGTGAGCTCTACAGAACGTCACGTTTCGTTTATTCTTTATTGTTTTTTTGTTCGGTTCACTTTAATAAAAAGATGTCGAACCGATTTCACGCTGCGCTTTGGTCTGAGTATGATTATAACGACGATCGTGACAAATTCACTGTATCACAATTCCAGTGAGTCAGAAGTTCACGTACACTAAGTTGACTGTGCCTTTAAACAGCTTGGAAAATTTCTGAAAATGATGTCATGGCTTTAGAAGCTTCTGATAGGCTAATTGACATAATTTGAGTCAATTGGAGGTGTACCTGTGGATGTATTTCAAGGCCTACCTTCAAACTCAGTGCCTCTTTGCTTGACATCATGGGAAAATCAAAAGAAATCAGCCAAGGGCCATGGGACCACACAGCCGTCATACCGCTCAGGAAGGAGACTCGTTCTGTCTCCTAAAGATGAACATACTTTGGTGGGAAAAGTGCAAATCAATCTCAGAACAACAGCAAAGGACAGGTACAAAAGTATCTATATCCACAGTAAAATGAGTCCTATATTGACATAACCTGAAAGGCCACTCAGCAAGGAAGAAGCCACTGCTCCAAAATCTCCATAAAAAAGCCAGACTACAGTTTGCAACTGCACATGGGGACAAAGATTGTACTTTTTGGAGAAATGTCCTCTGGTCTGATGAAACAAAAATAGAACTGTTTGGCCATAATGACCATCATTATGTTTGGACGAAAAAGGGGGAGGCTTGCAAGTCGAAGAACACCATCCCAACCATGAAGCACGGGGTTGGCAGCATCATGTTGTGGGGGTGCAGAAATCAGAAATATTTAGCATGCAATAATGTAGTCTAAATCAAGAGTATTATTTATCTATTTACTCACAACGTAGCCTTATATAGCTGTGTATAGAGCTTAGGCTATTTTCCTATCGTCCCAATCCCATTAAAACCCCAAATCACAAAATTCGAAAAACGTTATTCTGTAATCCATAGGTCGCTTTATCAAAGCTTGTCAAAGTTTGTATGATTCGACAATGCTATAGCCTACTCAAGGTGTGCTCTGTGCGTCCTGAGTGCGCTCTGTGTTGAGACAGCTTAGGCCTACTGCTGAAATGTGCTGAATTAATTGAGGAACATGATAACGCTCTGAATTTATGAACGGCCTGTTTGTAAGGGGTGCGTACCGGACGGCAGAGAAGTCAGGCGCAGGAGAGCAAAAACCGTGTTTACAACGGAGCAGTTTAATAATAAAAACCACCGGAATCAGAACAAACAATCAATGGGTACAAAACCCGTCGCACACCAGATTAAACGTGCACATGCACTTACAATAAACAATTCCGGACAAGGACATGGGGGGAACAGAGGGTTAAATACACAACATGTAATGATGGAATTTCAACCAAGTGTGTGGGAAGACAAGACAAAACAAATGGAAAATGAAAAGTGGATCGATGATGGCTAGAAAACCGGCGACGCCAACCGCCGAACGCCACCCGAACAAGGAGAGGAACCAACTTCGGCGGAAGTCGTGACACTGTTTCAAAATTCACAACAATGTCATTGGCAATCAAAGTTACTCTATCATTACTAAATATCAGTTTCACTTGCTGTGAAATCTTTACATAGTGGCGCAATCAAGCTAGCATTGTGTTGCAGCAACAATCTTATTTTGGAGAAGCATGGCATAATGAACATGTCTTGGTTTTAATCGTTTTAAATTGGCAATTACGATTTTTGCGGTATTTGCCAGGACACTGGGAATGATTTTCAGGAAAATATGAATCCCTAGTGTGTATACCAAACATTAGGAACACCTTCCTAATATTACGTTTCTTGAGCAGATGGTCGGGGGCCGGAACATAATTACAAATAATTTGTAGACAGCAAATTGAACACAAGAAGCCCAAACACTCTCTCTCCCTCTACTCTCTCCTTTTTTATAATCCATCCCTAATGCTAAATCCTTCTCCCTCCTGTCTCCTGATTCTGCCTCTTCGACCTTACTCTCCTCCCTTTCCGCATCCTATGACTCGCACCCTTTCCTCCAGGCTGGCTCGGCCCTCCCATCCTGCTCCGTGGCTGAGTGACTCCTTGCGAGCTTACATAACAGTGCTGCGGGCAGCTGAGCGAAAATGGAGGAAAACTCAACTTCCGGAGGACCTATCATCCTTTCACTCCCTCCTCGCTACCTTCTCTTGCTCTGTATCTGCTGCTAAAGCCACTTTCTCCCACTCCAAATGTCAAGCTTCTGTCTCTAACCCTAGGAAACTCTTTTCCACCTTCAACTCCCTCCGTAATCCTCCTTCCTCCCTCTGCAGACAACTTTGTCAACCACTTTGAAAAAAAGGTTGAAGACATCCGCTACTCATTCACTCAGCCTATTGAGCCGACTGGTGTCACTCACACAGAACTACCCTACGCCTTCACCTCTTTCTCCCCTCTCTCTCCAGATGACATCCTGCGACTAGTGAGGTCTGGCTGTCCGACAACCTGCCCACTTGACCCCCTCCCCTCCTCCCTTCTCCAGACAATCTCTGGAGACCTTCTCCTATTCCTCACTTCCCTCATCAACTCATCCCTGACTAGTGGATACGTCCTCTCTGACTTCAAAATGGCCCGAGTTGCTCAACACTCGACTCATCTGACATCAAAAACTATAGACCTGTATCCCTTCTTTCTTTTCTTTCCAGAACACTTGAGCGTGCTGATTCTGATTATCTCTCATTATCTCTCTCAGAACGATCTTCTTGACCCTAACCAGTCATGCTTCAAGACGAGTCACTCAACCGAGACTGCTCTTCTCTGTGTTATGTAGGCTCTCTGCACTACAAAAGCTGACTCTCCTCTGTTCTCATTCTCCTAGATCTATCCGCTGCCTTCGACACTATGAACCATCAGATTCTCCTCTCCACCCTCTCAGGGCTGGGCGTCTCAGCCTATGCACACTCTTGGATTGCATCCTACTTGGCAGACCGCTCCTACCTAAAATTTGATCAAGCGTGAGAGTGATGTCATGACTCTCCTGTGAGGATCCACGAATCAGGTTACAGTGGATCAGCGTTCAATAGAGCCCTATCACCCGCAGAGGGGGGAGGGATGGATGTGGGGGTTTTATGACACCTCACGTCGATCGTAAATTGTAGGCAGCAGACGATTCCTTTTGGGGTCTAATTTTGGCGAATGGAATGTCTCTTTGTACAGAAGAGATTGCTGCCCAGAACTTTAACATCAAACAATGGAGACTGGGACAATATATTTCAACATCCGAATGTTGGGAATGATGAGAGATGGAATATGGAAAATGTATGTCTATTTTGTAATGTCATTCAAATTGTTATAAAGACGTTATAACAAAAACATTGTGACTTGAAGAGCTTTTACACGGTGTATATCAGGGTTCCATTCTTTACGTTGTGTAGAAAATATCTAGTTTTTGTGATGATAAGATTGTGATTTCAGTTCTCTAACGAGATCATAGTAATTCTGATACCTTGCCTCGTAACTAGCCACACCCCAGGGAGCCCAGAGAGCGTCTGAGAATGACGAAAACGCCCCCGTCTTACCCAAGGTTATAAAAAAGATTGAGTTAAGAATTAACATATCAGACTAGAAGGACCACAAGCTGCAGCTGAGGTCTACGATAGTTCCCGACCCCGAAACGCGACACGAGGTTGAAGAAGACAAAAGAACCTCTAACCTCAATGCTACAGTTGAGTAGCTGTTCTACTGTATTTATCTAAGAATACTTATCTAAGAATTTGAGTTGGACCATCCGGTTATTCTCTTCAAATCATCGTTGCCTACACTGCTTTCATCACCACTCTGGGATCATCGACACGGCTGATTAGCTGTCCTCAGGAGACCACTCTTCCAGAACGAGTGCAACTAAACAGACAACTAATAAGGACGTTGTGACCTCTTGTGAACAATCAGAGACTTACACCTGAGAATGAAGGAGAAGGCCATCCAAAGAGCAGGGGGCCCAATCGAACCCTTCTCACCAAGCAGAACCCTGCCCACGAAGGCCTGGGCCCAACAGAGATACCCAACGAAGACCTTCAACACATAAATACATACATTACTTCTTATCCATAAGAGCGGCAGTTCGGGGGGAAAGGTATTAGGGCTACTATAAGCGTCGTTTCCAAATGGATCCAAGTGTTGCTTCTCTTTCTCTCTCGCTTTCTCTCTCTCTCTAACTCTCCATCTTGGGGAGCTGTTGCTTTGGGGATACCTGGGGATATGTGATAATAGTACGAACATTCTGTACAAAAAAAAGTTAATATACACACACACAAAAAGTCACTAAATAGCAAAGTCGGAATGGAACTTGTAAGATGACGCCCTTCTCCGTCAGCGACATCTTATCTTTCTATACATTTGTTTCCGATACACCCAAGTGTCCCAAAATAGAGAATCAAACAGTGTGATTGTTCATGGTCCGTGTAACTTTTATCAGTCTAATGATCTAATACACATTAAAGAATACAATGTTAGTTTCAGTTTCTCAAGTTCTTGAATTTTCTAATCCACTCATTCGCATTGAACAATAGAACATTTTCTACACTGTAAAATTGAGGTTTTGATATGATTGTAAAACATATCTAATGCACCTATATTTGTTTGAAAAATGAATGTTGAAATATTGGCATGGATGGGAAAACGGGGGATTTCTAAGTATGTGGTTCAAGTGGAACCTACTACTTCAGTGTGGGGGAGATTAGCCTTGCCTACACTATACACTATAAAGTGGCAAATTGATGTGGTCCTTGGAGGCGAAGACACACACACACACACACCAGGTATCCCCAATGCAATACTGTACCATTCTAACGGCCGTATTAAATCAAATTAAAACATGTTATTTGTCACATACGCCGAATACAACAGGTGCAGTTTTAAGAAAAGATTTACTAAATAAACTAAAGTAAAAGAAAAACGTACCACAATAAAATAACAATAACGAGGCTATATACAGGGGGTACCAGTAATGAGTCAATGTGCAGGGGTACAGGTTAGTCGAGGTAATTGAGATAATATGTACATATAGGTAGGGGTAATGTGACAATGCATAGATAATGAACAGCGAGTAGCAGCAGCGTAAAAAAAGGGGGGGGGGGGCAGGGTCAATGCAAATAGGGTAGCCATTTTATTAAATGTTCAGAGTCTTATGGCTTGGGGGTAGAATCTATTAAGGGGCCTTTTGAACCTAGACTTGGCGCTCCAGTACCGCTTGCCGTGCGGTAGCAGAGAGAACAGTATATGACTTGGGTGGCTGGAGTTTTTGAAATAAATTTGGGGTCTTCCTCTTACCTGGATGGCAGGAAGCTTGGCTTCAGTGATACACTGGGCCGTACGCACTACCCTCTGTAGCGCCTTACGATTGGATGCAGAGCAGTTGCCATACCAGGCGGTGATGAATCTGGTCAGGTTGATCTCGATGTTGCAGCTGTATAACTTTTTGACGACCTGGGAACCCATGCCAAATCTCCTGAGGGGGAATAGGTGTTGTTGTGCCCTCTTCACGACTATCTTGGTGTGTTTGGACCATGATAGTTTGTTGGTGATGTGGACACCAAGGAACTCGGTCTCGACCCGGTCGACTACGGCCTCGTCGATGTGTAGTCCACGATCATCTCCTTTGTCTTGCTCACATTGAGGGAGAGGTTGTTATCCTGGCACCACACTGCCAGGTCTCTTACCTCCTCCGTATAGGCTGTCTCATCATTGTCGGTGATCAGGACTACCAGCGTTTTATCGTCAGCAAACTCAATGATGGTGTTGGAGTCGTGCTTGGCCACACACCATATGGTGCGTTGTCAGGACACCGAATGCAGTTAACTCTCTTGGTACTGTCACCGACTGTGAAGATATGGAGTTGCGTGCATCAGCCCGTCAGCCTGCCCTTTGAATTCGCCACAATGTTATTCTCAATTCCCTGTGTATGCCAACACCCTTGCGTAGGGTCAGTATAGAGAGTCTTAACAGTTAGGCCTAGCGTAGGCCTATGGTACCTTCAGAAAGGATTCATACCCCTTGACTTATTCCACATTTTGTTCTGTTACAGCCTGAATTCAAAAGGGATTAAGTAGATTTTATTTCTCACCCATCTAAAATGAAATACAGAATTATCTCGTATACTATATGGACGCCCCCGGTCTGCACAGCTTTGCACAGCTCTGAATGAAATTAGGTTGAGGCAATTGGGGTTTGTATTTTGACAAAATGTTACTGTAACTACATGGGATTGGTGCAAGCAGGTTGACTGCTAGGTAATTTGTTCACACGTTACAGCATATGAATGGATATTTGGTGTTTTATGTCACTTCCACTTTTAGAGGCCTTAACAAAGGCTTCCAAGCTGGCAGCAACTACAAGGCAAAGCAGACCAAAATGACATGGCAAAATGCTCAAGATTTAAGACTTGCTGCCACCCCAATCTGTCCCCTATACATTTTAAATTGATGGGGCACTACTACCACCACAGGAGGATGGGCTCGTGGTAATGGCTGGTGCGGAAATCAAATACATCAAACACGTGATTTCCATGTGTTTGATGCCATTCCATTCGCTCCATTTCAGCCCTTATTATGAGCCGCCCTCCCTTCAGCAGCCGCCACTGACTACCACATACAGTTACTAAATTGCTACAGCACTCTCACTAAAGGGTGGAACAAAAAAAGCCTCTTTACAAGGCACGTCTCAAAATATAACCTTGTGTGCCTCCCACCGCTAGACGCTCCTCTCCTCCTCCCCGCACTCATCCCTTGTACTCTCCAAACAACCCCCTGCACCCCTCCCTACATTATCCCTCTTGCCCCCCAGCCACCCTCTCAGGTTAACAGGCCATGAGGTGATTATGTCTAAGATGATGAAGTAGAGTCTGTTGTCGTAACTCTGTTAACACGCGCACCGCGTTCATAAAAACCACCACTTACGGAGCTACCATCGATCTCACACACTTACATACATATTCATGTACACAGCAAACACACACACACACACACACACACACACACACCACACAACACACACACACACACACACACACACACACACACACACACACACACACACACACACACACACACACACACAGAGCCCATCTATCACCCAGAGGAGCACATCTCGCTGGCGTAGAGACCACAGTGTTTTAAGATTATCTTATTTGCCTGTTATGGGATTTTGATTACAGGTCAAAAGAAATGTAGGGTATTACAAACCACTTCTATATTTCTATATATTTGTTTACCACAAACATCTCCACGTCTCAGCTCCTAAATAGAAAACCCTCTCATACTATCCTGACAATGCTGCGCTTCCAAACTTGATCAGTGCATCCGAGAGCAAACATTGTCAATGCAGCTGACATCGATGCGATTTCCCCTGATTCATCATGGGGGATTTCCATGGCTGTACTCTTAAGCGCACGTTGAGTACTTACACCCAGTATGTGACTTGTCTAACAAGGAAAAATAAGATCATTGACTTATGTTACGGCTCGGTTCCCAAAGCTTATTCACCCTTGGCCAGATCTCCACTGGGTGGCTCAGATCGTAACACTGTTTTTCTACGACCAACTTATGTGGTGTGTTAGGACAATCAGAAATCAGACATTGCCAAATGGGCACTTTCCTACATTTGCACGCAGCAGGCCAGGTAGGTCTACTTCTATGCTTGCACAGGCACGCATGCTCCTTCAATGTTATCAGGACAGAGAAACCAGACGCATGCTCATTGCTCACGGAGCACTCCAAACAAAAGACAATGAAAAGATTGACAAAACACGTAATGGTTATGAAATAAATAAAAAACTTGCTTCTCACAAGTTAGTAGGTTGTGAACTCTACAAATAACGTTTCCACACCGATATTGTTAAATGACTGTAATTAATACATGCATTAACAAAAACGTATGTAACCATATGACGGGGGATTAACGGTACATTTACTAGGCCTATTGGTGACATATGTAATGGGGAATTGATAAAAAAACAAAAACAATCAATGGGCAAACAATTCACATAATGAAACCATGAATGCGCAAGAATTGGCCGGAAGACAACTGAGTGCATTCTGGAGAGAGACAACCATATCTTCGCCTCACACCCCTCCCCTTCTTCTTGTTGAAACATTTCAAATTATACTCAAGACACTATCTTCACACATATTTTAGATGCTTTTCACTGACAGCCGCAACTCAATCCGCTAGACGTATTGCCACGCTCGCTGCCCAAATTGCCGGCTTCCCAAATAGGCGTAGGCCTACACACTTTTGATTTGAAACAATCCACAGCTAATGATCCTCTGTGGCTACAGTAAGTCATGCTTTTTGGTGTTTTTATTTAGACAGAAGTAATTATCTAATTTATTTGAACAGAAGCCAGCATCCTAACAGTGCATTGTGTCTCGTCAACTTCCCTTTCCACTTTGCAAGAGGCTGAAACCAGAGATCGGTATAATGACGAGATGCTCATGTCTCCGCTCTAACAATGGGAGTCGTTGTCCCAAAGGCTGAAAGGCTGTTGACTGTAGGTCTGCACATTATGCCTTAGACACGCATTGGGCTTATTCTGTACAGATTTTGGCCAGAGTGAGCCCTCTCGCTTCGCCGCTTCATCTCTGCTGAAACTATATCACCGGGTAAAAGCATCCGAGCGAGCGAAACGGCGCCCTTCTATATGTTGCCCATGTATCAGATGCTGTCTGGCCAGAAATAGTATGACATGCCATATTCTTTCGGTGCCGACAGCATCAGACACATGGTCAACACATATTGAGACATAGGGGCGCTGTTTCGCTCGCTCGGGTGCTTTATCTGAGGTTTATGCCTTTGTCAGCGCGCGTCACGGTCAAATAAATGATCAATATTTCAATATTTTATTTGGATGGGCAAGGAGGTACGGTAGGGAGGGCCAGCCCCCGTAAGGGCCAGCCCCCCTAAGTCCGTCTGCTGGATAGATTGTCGACAGAAAGTCTCTGGCTTGTCCACCAGAGATCAATGTCTTTCGTAGTTGTAGCTTGTTATAATGGATATGTCAGAGTACCATTTGGTCGTTCGACCGGTTGTGTTTACCAGACTAAAGTACTTAAACAGCTGCAGCCTGAATAATTGTTCTTTAGTTTGTAGATTTCTTAGCCATTTCAACGTGGGAATGATCTCCACGTTCTCTGGTCTTGTCCTTCGGTGAAAAACAATTCTCATTTAGAAGACTAAGATCACATTGTTATCTTTCCAAAAGTATTGCTATACTATATCATTTATTTCATACAACATTCAGATGCAAACCTCATAATTGAGAAGTGTATACAGACAAAGAAACAGTCATGTGTGTCTTCTGTCCTTCACGAGGTCACCAAATGCAACAAACTCGACATGGCTGTTCCTTAAGTGTCCACGGACCACTCCAGCTGCTTGGAATACAGAAATACTGTTCAATTATTCAACCTTTTGATGTCCAAGTGTCTCTGTGTGTTCCACAGTCACATTCCAATCTCCATACTACAGAGCCCAGATGCAGAGTATTTTACGACCGCCATAAAGTGGCCCCCTCCACCTCTGCGGGAGAGAGAGGGCCATGTAGAGCGGACCCACTGTAACCTGATCCTTCAGATCTTCACAGTAGAGTCATGACACAATTTATATTAAAATCACCCAAGATAAATACACCTCTGTTACTATCTGTGGCCTGGTCAAATCCAGTGCATAAGTCATCCAGATCGAACACCTTAGACCTAGGAGGTCTATACACACACTCTACCAATATGGGTGCCTGGTGAGGCAGATGTACTTGAGCCCATAGTGCCTCTATTTGACATACATTAAGGTCATCCCTCCTCTTAAAAGGTATGTGATTCTGAATGTACAGTGCTAGACCCCCACCATTCCTATTCCTGTCCCTTCTCAGTAGACTATATCCATGAATGTTAATTTGTCCATCATTTACAGATGCATCCAAATGCATTTCGGTCAAAGCTAAAATATGAATATTATTTATGTTGACCAAGTTAAAAACCTCATGTATTTTGTTAGGAAGGCTACATACATTAACCTGAGCTATATGCAACCCTTTCCTTATCAAGTGGAGATCAAAAGAGCATGTATTCATTATAGTTGAAGTTGTCATGATACACTACAACACACAAACTCAGATTTGAACATTAAATTAAAATAGCCAGCGAGTTACTCTAGAGTCCCGATACAGTTGCCCGTTGATGTAAAGTTTATCCATCACCATGGAGACTCGTTGATTCAGACAACGCTTTACCTTCATGATAGGATACACTTTTTTTCTCCTTTCATTGATCTCAGTGGGGAAGTGATCATTCATTCCAAAATCAGTGTTTCTGGGTTCTCTGTCCCTGCTCTTCGCCATTTCCTTTGCTTAAAATGTTCAAAACATCAAATAATATCCCGTGGCCTATTCCCAGAGGCTTTACCCATTCTATGGACTCTGGAGAATGTGACATTAAGCAGGACATCTGTGGGCAGTTTCAGTTGAGTTGACATAAAGTTTCGGACAGTGTCCTCACAGCCTCTGCTGTTGTCATTTTCCGGTATCCCTGAAAATATTAGATTGTCCCGCATTGATCGACACTGTACATCAAGCAAGGTTTCTTTAAGTTGTTTGTTCTCCCTTTGCACCACCTCCACCTTACCATGAATAGAGTCTACATTACCTTTCAATACTGTGTTCTCTTTCCTTAGATCATCAATCTGACATTGGCTGAATTCTAGACTGGCACATAATGCATTGATGTCCTCTCGTAGTATATCCAAGATATCAAGTTTGGCAAGCTTTTCATTCATGGATTTCAACAAGTCGACATCCATATCCGTAATCCTCTCCCCACTGTCCAAGCGCGCCCTCTTGCTTGGAGATGGCTCGATGCTTTCGTTGATACGGCTTGGCCAAATTGACTTTGGTTTGTTTTGTTGATTGGGTTTGTTGTCCTTAACCGTTCTTGAATCCTCCGAAACCAGCAACCAGTTTCTTTGAGCTCGTAAGTATCTCTAGTCAATGAATCTTTCAACCTCTTCAATGGATTCTGAATCATCCAGCCTGTTTGCAGGCAGTGTAAAACAAAAATAACAAAAGAACGGATGTATCTTTCTGGACCTGTACAGGCCGTTTGTAGATACACCCAGTAATATTTTTTTTAACGATTGTGTACTCACTGAGTGTAGAGGGATGGCTCCCTACGTAAAGATCTTCCTATATGAGAAGTAGTACAGAGGACCTGGAGGACCTATCAGAGATCAACCCTGACAAGTTCATGTCTACGGTTATAGGAGCTCTCTGTTCCTCTACACAACAGGAGCTGGGCCTCAAACATGACCTGCTGCAGGTATACACACACACACACACTAGCACACATTGCTTGCACACAGACAGATGGGCCACACACCACACCACACACACACACACACACACACACACACACAACACACACACACACACACACACACACACACACACACACACACACACACACACACACACACACACACACACACACACACACACACACACACACACACACAGATCTCTAATGTATTATGGATTGTTGTCCAACACATTCTGCTAAAGCATGAGGTGAAATGGACTGATCTGCAAATTTAATTTTCACATCTAATTGTAGCAAATTGTAACACATTTAAAGCATAATAAGGCAGTGAATTTGTTATCTCATCCTCCGGGAGCCTTATTGCATTACAGACAAATGCAGATTGATTCGCTAATACAGGTTTAGCTGTTAGCCAGGGTGCTATTCGATTACCCCTGCAGCCTTGTTCTGTAGCTCTCTGAAGATTAGGACCTCTTTCACATCAGAGAATGGCTGATAAACCTGATTAGGTCTAAATGAGTTAGCGTCTTACTGTACGTGTCCATTTTTATAGATCAGAGTGGAAGGGGAACTAACTCGCAGACGATCTGTGTGTGTGTGTGTGTGTGTGAGCGCGAGTGTGTTAATGTGTGTTAACTTGGTTAAAGCGCATGGCAATCCAATTGTGTGACCTGGGTTGGCGTGTGTTGATAGCCATTGTGATTACTCCAGTTCTTGTTAATCACATTTCTCCCTGCGTTCTGCCACTACATTACATATCTGATGGATTAGACCACTAAATTAGCAGAAGCTTATCACATTTCGCTCAGTCCTCAACAATGGTTACCCCAAATCATTTATGATTTAGTGATTTATTTATGTCTGGACTATTTTTCATCTCTTCATGACCTGCTTGTTTTAATTGACTGAACAGCACCACGAAAGAGATAGGACTTCGATGTTAGCTTCTCGAAAGGCAATCGAATGCATTATACATTATTACTCATAGCGTATCTAATCTAGCCGCTGGTCATTGATGTTTCTGTGACTGCATACTCACATACCTCATACATCTGAATAGTGATTGTGAACTGAATAGCTTGGTCCAGGCTTTTCTGTTTGTGCTGCCCTGTAAAGGGTTAATTCTGTATTGGCTCAAGGACCTGGAGTTATGCCTGTATTGTTGCCATATTATCTCTTCAGTAAACATGTTAACTGGTATTTCTCTGCCTTATCCATTGAACTCTATAATGTAGCATCCTCTACCTTGTTCGTTAGATAGTCAGAAAGGACTAAAGCACGAATGGAGTCAGAATAGTGTGTGTGATTCTTCTGTAACTCCCCCCCCCCCCCTTTCCAGTCAGTTCTGAAGGTCCTGGAGACAACAATTTCTGTGAACGGGGTGGTTCACCTAATAAATTGGCCACTGAGTGTATATGTAGCCTTTACATTTTTTGCAAAATTTTTTGTCAATGTGTCACCTTTTTAAATTTTGTTTGACATTTAAACCCTTTAAAATGTTCTTCAGTGTTCCCTGAAGTCTACTGGTTACAATGATACACTACCTTCAGAAAGTATTCACACCGCTTGACTTTTACCACATTTTGTTGTTTTATAGCATTCAAAAAATGATGGTCTCACAATGAGACCAACGGCGACTTTAAAACAGTTACAGAGTTTAATGGCTGTGATAGGAGAAAACGTACACATTTTGTTACGTTATAGCCTTATTCTAAAATTGAATAAATATTTTTTTGTTCCTCAACAAACTAACTTACTTCTATGCTCGCTTCGAGGCAAGTAACACTGAAACATGCATGAGAGCCTCAGCTGTTCCGGACGACCGTGTGATCATGCCCTCCGCAGCCGTTGAGAGTAAGATCTTTAAACAGGTCAACATTCAAAAGGCCGTAGGGCCAGACAGATTACCAGGACGTGTACTCCGAGCATACACTGACCAACTGGCAAGTGTCTTCACTGACATTTTCAACCTCTCCCTGTCTGAGTCTGTAATACCAACATGTTTCAAGCAGACCACCATAGTCCCTGTGCCCAAGAACACCAAGGTAACCTGCCTAAATGACTACCGACCCATAGCACTCACGTCTGTAATAATGAGGCGCTTTGAAAGGCTGGTCATGGCTCACATCAACACCATAATCCCAGAAACCCTAGACGACTCCAATTTGCATACCGCCCCACCAGATCCACAGATGATGCAATCGCTATTGCACTCCATACTGCCCTTTCACATCTGGACAAAAGGAACACCTATGTGAGAATGCTATTAATTGACTACAGCTCAGCGTTCAACACCATAGTACCCTCAAAGCTCATCAATAAGCTATGGACCCTGGGTCTAAACACCTCCCTCTGCAAATGGATCCTGGACTTCCTGACAGGCCGCCCCCAAGTGGCAAGGGTAGGTAACAACACATCTGCCACGCCGATCCTCAACACGGGGGCCCCTCAGGGGTGCGTGCTCAGTTCCCTCCTGTACTCCCTGTTCATTCATGACTGCACGGCCAGGCACGACTCCAAAACCATCATTAAGTTTGCAGATGACACAACAGGGGTAAGCCTGATCACCAACAATGACAAGACAGCATATAGGTACGAGGTCAGAGACCTGGCCGTGTGGTGCCAGGACAACAACCTCTCCCTCAACATGATCAAGACTAAGGAGATGATTGTGGACTACAGGAAAATGAGGACCGAGCACGCCCCCATTCTCATCGACGGGGCTGTAGTGGAGTAGGTTGAGAGCTTCAAGTTCCTTGGTGTCCACATCACCAACAAACTAACATGGTCCAAGCACACCAAGACAGTCGTGAAGAGGGCACAACAAAACCTATTCCACCTCAGGAGACTGAAAAGATTTGGCATGGGTCCTCAGATCCTCAAAAGGTTATACAGCTCCACCATCGAGAGCATCCTGACTGGTTGCATCACTGCCTGGTATGGCAACTGCTCGGCCTCCGGCCATAAGGCGCGACAGAGAGTAGTGCGTAAGGCCCAGTATATCACTGGGGCCAAGCTTCCTGCCATCCAGGACCTCTATACCAGACAGTGTCAGAGGAAGGCCTTAAAAATTGTCAAAGACTCCAGCCACCCTAGTCATAGACTGTTCTCACTGCTACCGCATGGCAAGCGGTACCAGAGCGCCAAGTCTAGGTCCAAGAGGCTTTTAAACAGCTTCTCCCCTCAAGCCATACGACTGATGAACATCTAATCAAATGGCTAACCAGACTATTTGCATTGCCCCCCCTCTTTTACGCTGCTGACACTCTCTGTTATTATCTATACGTAAGTCACTTAAATTACTCTACCTACATGTACGTACAGTTGAAGTCAGAAGTTTACATACACCTTAGCCAAATACATTTAAACCCAGTTTTTCACAATTCCTGACATTTAATCATAGTAAAAATGCCCTGTCTTAGGTCAGTTAGGATCACCACTTTATTTTAAGAATGTAAAATGTCAAAATAATAGTAGAGTATTTTATTTCAGTATTTATTTCTTTCATCACATTCCCAGTGGGTCAGAAATTTATATAGACGCACTTAGTATTTGGTAGAATTGCCTTTAAATTGTTTAACTTGGGTCAAATGTTTCGGGTAGGCTTCCACAAGCTTCCCACAAGCAGTTGGGTGAATTTTGACCCATTCCTCCTGACAGAACTGGTGTAACTGAATCAGGTTTTATAGGCCTCCTTGCTCGCACACGCTTTTTCAGTTCTGCCCACACATTTTCTATAGGATTGAAGTCAGGGCTTTGTGATGGCCACTCCAATACCATGACTTTGTTGTCCTTAAGCCATTTTGCCACAGCTTTGGAATTATGCTTGGGGTCATTGTCCATTTGGAAGACCCATTTGCGACCAAGCTTTAACTTGGAAATGTCTTGAGGTGAGATATTGCTTCAATATATCCACATAATTAAATGTAAAATCAAATTAAACGAGGGTGAAAACATTGAAAAAAACCAGGCAATCCGGTTAGATTTTTGCACAACATTGTTAAAGGGTACATATTTAGGGCATATTTGGACCCCAAACATTTTAAGCCATCATTGGGCATTATATAGCCATGTAAAACCTGTCCTATTTGGCCCCATGGGGCTGGTTGGTGGGCATATTGAAAACAGCTGCCTATAGTGTAATAGGCTAAAGCTACAATGGCAATATACCTCGACATCTTTCGTTGGACTTATTCTGGCTTTTTCGTAAAAGTTCTGTTGTGTCATCATAAAGGCATTTTGTTAATAATACCGGTTTGAAAGAGTGCGACCCAGCTCTGTGCATTTCACTGGTTTGTGACTCACTGACACCGCCCCAGTTAGAGGGGAATAAAGCAGCCCAAGAGTTACACACAGGGAACTTTATTTAAACACACTGACGAAGATGATCGTGGGGCTGACAAGTGAAGAGAAGAGGTAATGAATACACTGCCCACAATACTATTACTGATAGCACAAGTAGAGCAACAAGGTTATTAACAAGGGAAGGACTGTATGAAAATGAATATGCCGCCTGAACATATTACAATACAGCTACACATGTACACAAAGGCAGCATACAACAAAACTAACAACTAACTATTGAGAACAATATATACGTGTCACACAACTCACGTTGGACACGCACACCATCCCACAAGTCCAAAGATACGAGTGAGTCCAGTTGTTGATGGGCAGAGAAAGAGATTGTTGCTCTCTGCCACTTCTTGAGGGAGACTACAAGTATTGTTTGACCTGTATATAGTCAAGAGGATGGGCAGATGTCCGCCCCCCTAGTAACCTCCCTAGCAACCTATCAGGGCACAGGTCAAACAGGTCAGAGAGAGTTTGAGAGGCAGGTTTATGGTACCCCCTAGACTCTCAGGCTCCAGTCACGGGTGATGGGGAGTGGAGTGTGCAGCTCAGGTTGTGAGGTGCTAATAACAGTCATCGGCAGGGAATTTGTAATAAGGTTACCTATCTCCCTGCTAGACATAATACATTCTCAAGGGATTTTACCTAGAGTGACGTGTACAGGTACGGTTTTCTGTCACATTTCTTAAAGGTGACACAGTGTATAAGATCGTATTATATATCACTGTAACCAGTAGACTTCAGGGAAGACTTATAACTTAGAGTGTAAAAGGTAACTTTGTATTTAATACACCACCTTGAAAGTAAGAATATATATTTTTTTACTGCAATTTCTGATGTTTAAAAAAAAATCTTTGTTGCGATCATCAAGGTGAAAGCAAACACCAAAGTAGCTTAAAATACAAACATTTTAAACTATTTGGTAGCCAGGTAGACCCAACACAAGGGATGTTATGAGCCACAATGTAAAAGCAGGCATATGCATTTACACCTTTGACCTATAGGCTTTGCTGAAATGTGCCAATTTTTATGATGGTTTATCAAATCAAACCTTATGGTATTTTTGGGGACTTTATCTACTGTACTAATACTCTCCAAAGTGTTCCCTTTCATTTGCTACCTTGGTTCTGCATTTTCTTCACATTTTCTTTGGTTAGAAACATTTCAATTTTTCAAAATTGCACAAAAGTTGTCTTAAAACACAACATTGTCGATGGTTACTATTAAAGTCATCAGTATGAACTTAGTATATCACCCTTCCTCAATCTAAATGCTGTCCTGTCTGTCATCTCTCTCCATGTATAGCGGTTGTCTGCCACTGATGCATCTTGGGAGTTGCAGTTTCCCAGCAGTGTGATACAGTTCCTGTGTCTGGTACACAACCACTGCCCTGAGACGGACTATGGAGTTCCTACACACACTCGCCAGCACTTTGTTTCCCCCAGACTACACTGAGGTGTGTGTCCTTCTTCTGCTCGTCTTAATCTTCCTCCTGTGGGAGCGTCAGACCTAGAAATGGGGTTTTGATAAATAGTGATGTTTTAGCTCTACTCTCCTCTCCCTCAGGGGGAGGCACCTAAGGGGGATTGTCAGCCAATCAGGAAGCAGGTGTGTGACTTAATCCGTATCCTCTTGCTGGACAGCCTGCTCAACATGCCTGCCAAGGAACACACACACCCTACTGCTGTTACACACGCACGCACACACTGGTGAACTTCCTGAATGACTGTCTTCCCCTGCTTTCTCCAGAAGGTGCCGCTCTTGGCCCAGCTATGAGACAGAGAGGCAACGTATTAATTGAGTCACACGTTGTAGCTAAACACCATGGGAGATGGAGAGAAGACAAGGCTGGCTGCTACCTTAGGAGCACATGTTCACCAATCTGTGTGTGTGTGTGTGTGTGTGGCAGTATTCCCCAGAAGGAGCGTCGTCGGGGCAGAGACAGATTATCCAGACTGAACTGCTTGAGTTTCTCATGGAGGTCATCCACATGACCAGTCAGGGGGATGGACATAACACACACCTCAACACACAGGGTAGAGTACACACACACACAACTCAGGCACTCATGCACACACCTCACATACAGTGCATTCAGAGAGTATTCAGACCCCTTGACTTGTTCCACATTTTGTTACGTTACAGCCTTATTCTAAAATCGATTAAATACATGTTTTTTCTCATCAATATACACACAATAGCCCATAATGACAAAGTGAAAACAGGTTTTTAGACATTTTTGCAAATTTATTACAAATGAAAACAGAAACACCTTATTTAAATAAGTATTCAGACCCTTTGCTATGAGACTCGAAATTGAGCTAAGGTGCATCCTGTTTCCATTGATCATCCTTGAGATGTTTCTACAACTTAATTGGAGTCCATCTATGGTAAAGTCCCATAGTTGACAGTGCATGTCAGAAAACCAAGCCATGAGGTCGAAGGAATTGTCCGTAGAGTGTCGAGACAGGATCGTGTCGAGGCACAGATCTGGGGCAGGGTACCAAAACCTTTTTGCAGCATTGAAGGTCCCCAAGACCACAGTGGCCTCCATCATTTATAAATGGAAGAAGTTTGGAACCCCCAAGACTTTTCCTAGAGCGGGCCGCCCGGCCAAACTGAGCAATCAGGGGATAAGGGCTTTGTTTAGGAAGGTGACCAAGAACTCAATGGTCACTTTCACAGAGCTGCAGACTTCCTCCGTGGAGATGGGAGAACCTTCCAGAAGGACAATCATCTCCACAGCACTCCACCAATCAGGCCTTTATGGTAGAGTGGCCAGACGGAAGTCACTCCTCAGTAAAAGGCACATGACAGCCCACTTGGAGTTTGCCAAAAGGCACCTAAATGACTCTCAGACCATGAGAAACAAGATTCTCTGGTCTGATGAAACCAAGATTGAACTCTTTGACGTGAATGCCAAGCGTCACGTCTGGAGGAAACCTGGCACCATTCCTATGGTGAAGCATGGTGGTGGCAGCATCATGCTGTGGGATATTTTTCAGCGGCAGGGACTGGGAGACTTGTCAGGATCGAGGCAAAGATGAATGGAGCAAAGTTCAGAGAGATCCTTGATGAAAACCTGCTCCAGAGCACTCAGGACCTCAGACTGGAGCAAAGGTTCACCTTCCAACAGGACAACGACCCTATGCACACAGCCAAGACAACGCAGGAGTGGCTTTGGGACAAGTCTCTGAATGTCTTTGGGCTGCCCAACCAGAGGCCGGACATGAACTCAATCGAACATCTCTGGCGAGACCTGAACATATCTGTGCAGCAACGCACCCCATTCAACCTGACAGAGCTTGAGAGGATCTGCAGAGAAGAATGGGGAGAATCTCCCCAATACACGTCTGCCAATCTTGTAGCGTCACACCCAAGAAGACTCGATCACAAATTGAATTTCCATGGAAATGGGCAATAAAGTATTGTATTGTATCACTCAACAGATCTTTCTCCCTCTCCGTCACCAGACTCAAACTCCCAGAGACCTGAGGGGCAGGTGAACATGGTATTTTTCAGTCAACAGTTTATGGAGAAACTCTTCAGCGGCTTGTTTCTGGTTGAGCCAGAGAACCTGCTCATCTTCCTGGCTGACCAGATAGTGTTGGTGGGAAACACCGAGTGCTATGTACTGCCATGGGTGAAAGTAACATTACAGAATGTTCAGATAAAAATGATTGCCCTTCATGTACAGAGTAAGTAAGGAGTCATGTCAACTCTACTCATACAATCTTTGGTGGCGTTCCAGGTCGACTACATTGCAGTCAGCTGCCATATAGCTAACCACATCATTTGATATAGAAGTCTGATGTTCGACGTGGCACGCAACTGTAACCGCTATTGCACACAGCGCGACAGCAACGTAGTCTGCCTGGAACGCAGGCCTTCTACCTATCTGCAATGGTCTGAACTTTTCACCTGCTCTTTCCTGTCAGGGGCTGGAGAAAGGCCTATCACAGAGAGAGAACAAAGTCTCCTCCCTCTACATCAACACCAACCCAGGCCTGCTCTACTTCCTGTTCGGCCTGTGTGTGTCGTGGGCGGGCTGTCTTCAGGACACTGCGAGTGGTAATGGCGAGCTGGGACATAGTCATGGCAAACTATAACTCCAGAGTGAACTTCAAAACCTGCCTACTGCACTGTCTACTGTTGATACGATTTGGCAGGTAGGTAACACGTGTACGTACATGTGTAAGCACCCATGCACACACAAACGCACACACATGCTCATGCACACACGCAACATGCACGGGGTGTTGAAGAGTTAGTCATGTGATTGATTCATGATTGACCTTGTGATCATGGATGCGTTGTATTAATTGTAGGTCTATGCTGTGGGATATTGTTTGTGCCCTACAGTTGCCCAGAAGGCTTTGGGTGTGAAACGCACAAGAAACCCCAGCGGAGAACCCTGTCTCATCTTTTCCCTATCAAGACTAGACGCACTACCACACTCAGCCAAGTACCTGACTCAGACAGAGGTCGTACTATGTGTGCATGTGTGACGGTAGTGACAGATGTCCCTGGTCGAGGCTTGCACCCGTCGCCCGTAAGATTGAACTGAGTGTTACAGAGCTGATGTCCCTAGTTGAGAGTGTGTGGTCTGAGATCCTGACTGAGAGACGCACCATTCTGGAAGACACCTATAAGTGTGAGCCGTCAGCCAATCAGATTTAGAGGATAGGGGAGGAGACATCACTCAAGGCTTGGCAGTTATACAAAGGTGAGACCGCACATGTGCATGGACGCACAGACACGTCACTTAGGTATGCACACAGGTGAGATGCAAGCCTGCACAGAATATCAGATTTGTATGCCTGCCAAAGTGAACCACTTCAGTATGATCTACTGTTCTTGCTCAGGTCTGCACTTGTGTATTTTGTGTATATGTCTGACTTAAGGACTGACTTACTGATTCATTGATTGATTGATGTTTTCTGTCTCGTCAGAGGAAGCTGACTAGCAACCCCCAGAGGAAACGTGGTGTTATCATCTCTGCTATTTGCTCTGTCCACAAACGACTGGGGAGAGAGCCGGGCGCTGTGGCGGTAACATGACCAAACTACACTGTTTGTTGGTATTACTATACTTGTGAGGACCTTGAGTGTGTGCGTCCTTAGGTGCATGTCGGTTCACTGTGGCTAATTACATCTTTGTTACACAGGTGCCCCATAAGTCCCCACACACACACACACACACACACCACACACACACACACACACCACACACACACACACACACACCACACACACAACACACACACACACACACACACACACACACACACACACACACACACACACACACACACACACACACACACACACACCTCCCAATGTCACTGTGCTGTGTGTGCGTGTGTGCGTTGGTCCGTCAAACCCTATGGGTATGTTTGATTATTCCTGTAAATGGATTTGGATTGTCCCATCTGACCACCCCTCAGTGGGCCCAGTAATTGATATCTGTTCATTTTATCTGTAGTAATACACACACGCTCACACACACATGCTCAGGCTGCTGTTGAAGGTTAAAGACGCGCTTATTGTTGTTTTTCCGCCCGAAACACACGACCCACATCATTAGTTCCCCCCGCAGATGAAGACGTTGCGCCATCTGGATCAGGACGTGGGGACGTATTACTCAGGCGCACAGCCATGAAATTACCGTGTTTGTCTGGCTGTGTCTGGCTGTGTGTCTGTCTTTTAGTCTCGCCACCACAAACGGCGTGTGCGTGCGTGTGTTTGTGCCTTGAACCCCCGAAACATGCGTTGGTAATTATAGCTGTACCAATCTGATGAAAACATGATTCATTTTGTGTTCTTATTTATCATATCATTGGCTGACAGCCCATCGACTGCCTGATGAATGGTCTCTACTCCCTGAAAGGCAGAGCAGTTAGGAAATTAGACTTAACAGATGAATGTTTTCATCAGATTGGTCCCGCAACTGGTACTTCCTCAAGGAAGTTAAGTTTGCTTGTGCTTTAGGAGGCTACTGGTTTTGTAGAGATCGAGAGACTGCAATCATTCAAGTCAAAATCGATTTGTTAGGTGTAGGTGTTTGTAGTTTGTATAGTTCTGTGTATGAATGTCCAGGTGTGCAGTTCTGTACAGGGTCATGTCCATTAGGGAACACCGTAGCAAAATGTGTAATAAAATCACTGTGCAATTTTTTGTTTGTTTATACAAGCTAAGATAGGAGCTCCCTGTTCCATTCCGTTATGGACCGTTTTCTTCCGATTTCTGCCTAGTGAACACTGGAGACAAGATGGCCATGGTAAATCTTTACAGATAGCAGAAGTAAAGATTTACAGATAAATCTTTACTCACCCCCCCCCCCCTCAAAAAACGCACAAGATGCAATTTCAAAATCAGTTTTTCTCTTGTCATGTCAGTCATTGCATACCTTAAAGAGATATTTATAACTCGTCAGAAATGTCCCGATCAACTAGACCATGCCATCTAATGTTTTTAGAAATTCTTTTTTAGCTCATTGATTTTGTAGTAATGTTCGAGTCACTCAAATATCACTTGAATATCACACCTTAGACATCGAAGAATGTACAGAATTGCAAGAAATTTTGCTTTAAAACATTTTCTCTGCACCCCAGGACAAAATGTGTAAATTTTCAGGAAATAAGCTTTAAACTGCAAATGTTTCTCTGCGCCAACAAGAGGGGTGTGAACAGTTTGTTCCGTGAACAGTGTTTGTGCCCATAGAAATAGACATGGTGCACACGCAGGGTCGGGTGTGGGATGTTCCCCGGTTCTGGCAGAGGGGCCTGAGTGGAAAAGTTTTGGAAACCCTGCAATAGCCTACACATGGAGATTAACCTAAAGGCACATACAGTAGCAACCAATAATACTCGATGGACAGGGTAGGTGTCGGCCAGTGCTGCAGTCTTCTGGTCCGCAGCTGCCCCCTTTTTCTTAGCAGCCGCTGCCTTGGCATCCGGTCAACAAGTACAACTTCAACTTGAGAGTGGAGCTCTCAATAGTACTTAAAGGGGTGGACAGCTCCAGATCTGAATGGCAGGAGTGTGTGTAAGCTTTCGTTCCAGCCCAGCTCATACCTGATTACAAATCATATCATATGGCGGTGATTCGTTATGTTGATTATTTAAGTCGGGTGTTAGAGCTGGGCTGGGACAAAACCATTCACACACTGCTGCTCTTCCGGACTTCCTGCAACGACTGAAACAGACCAAAGTGTTCCGGGTTGAAACAACTTACTTAGTTGAGAGGTGATAAGACTCGGGCACACACGTTGGTTCTGGAATAGTGAAGATGCAAATAAGGTTCGCAATTTGGCATCAATAACATGACAGTAATTCTACCTCAGAAGCAAACACGTGAATACCAATTCATTTAAAACCCACCATAGCATTTAGGACTAAATAACATGACATAACCTAGCCTACTAGCTATACTAATGATCTATACTAATGATCTAATACAGACAAATATATTGATAAAAGTCACCTTGTCCGAGAGAGATTTACATGGTTATCAAAACGTCATGCCAGGGTAAGCCTACACGAACCACAGACCTTATTTTAAGTGTTAATAAAATCACCTATGGGAAAAATGGTGGAAATGGTGGAAAAACGATTGGGAAGCATTTCCTTGTTTGACCTCTAGATTGCATAGGTATTATGACTCATACTGTGGTACTCTATAATGGCTTGAACAATAGGCTAGCGAGTCTGAGGAGTTTTCTAGGCAGAGACCATGGCGTGTTTTCTAAGATGAGACTGTGGCAGCTATTATTCAGACCGTATGACTGTACACTCCCAGTCAATAGCATTTCGGACGTATGAGTAGGCTACTCCTCTGGATAGGCATTGAATTGGACAGCTAACGGCTTATTTGTTGAATGAACATCCCCTGATCAATGCCTCCCTGCGTCTCATATTTTACACGACAAAATGACTGCGTTGTTATTATGATAGTACAGCTGTTATGATCGGCACATTGGAGTGATGAATAGGCATATACCTTGCAAATAACCTTGTCATCTATTTATCACTCTATTGACATCTGTAAACGATCCAAAACGTTGTGACCAGAGTTGGGGTCAATTCCATATCGATTCCGGTCAATGCAGGAACAACACTGAATTTCTCTTCAATGCTTTTCAATTCGGGAAAAGGTGGAATTTGAATTTGGTTTACTGTCTGAATTGAGTGGAATTGGAATGGAATTGACCCCAACCCTGGTTGTGACACATAATTTGACTACTGGGCTATTGTCAGAACATTATGTTGCAAAATAATTTCATAAGATGGTCTGAAATGCGGAACATGTGCACAATGTTTGCAGTTCAAGTGCACTCAGTGGTCCACCCAACGATGTCACAGAGCAATTGACGGAAATCCTTTCTGTTTTTCTCTGCGAATGCACATCAAAAGTACTTCTATTTTAAAATGAGGTGAAATCAGATTACTATTGGTTGTGAATAGGCTACTGGGAGGTTGTTGAGTTGTTTTGTAAATTGTTGCTCTGTTAAAATATCCATATACACCCTTTAAATTCATTACCAGTCACCGCCAGCATACAGAGACGTTGACATTAGGTTGCCTTATGCAACGATGCACCCGCCGCACGCTCGCACTTACACACACACCGCACACACACACATCACCATCATCAGAGGTGGCGCGTTGTTGGGAAGTTATTAAAATGGAAATGAGAATGTGTGATGTTGTGATGTTAATTGCGGAGGGGAAGAAGTGATTTATGTTATTTAATGCAGTGTTTAAAGAGTGAATGAGGCTGCTATCTGCTAAATAGGGTAATTAATGCTATATATTACTTATGTTCGTCCAAATTAAGGAATGAAATTATAGATGGTGGTGACGGCAGCGACTGCGTTTATCTGTGGAAAACCGGCTTTACGTTATCAACTTTATTAGGCCCGTTTATCTCTTCTCTCTCTTCGATGTTTCTTCAATTTTGCTTCCTATTCTTCCTCAACGTTTTTCTGTTGTCTATATTGTCACATTTGTGCCGTCCGTCGGTTGCTGGTTTAAACAACCGTTTTGGAGGTCATGTAGTCAGAGCAAGTCTCTGTCTATCCTCAAAGACTACTTTTGAAATGCCGTATACAGTCACTGGGTTTTTCCAATCTGTATCTGGGTTGAGACTTAAAAGATCTTGTGTCCCCCCTAAGACAGACAACGTTTTTAACCATGACGCAAAAGGCATCAGTCCCGACCTCCCACCTATGTGTCCCCACCCTCTATTACTGAAACACTCCCACAAAGGAAGAGAATAGCTTCCCCTCTTCATACAATTAACTTTGCTATCATGGTTGCCATTCTGTAAGCTTCAGGAGTCTCATGTCACAAACTTCCGGATATGCAGCCAAGTCTGTCGATACTCAGAGACATGACTTGACGTACACGATTTCTTATATCCCATCTGAGATGCTTGAATAAACTACCAGGTGGATCAGATTAAATTCAGACACAAGACAAGTCTTTATGAAACTATGCATTCATTACACCTGATGGAGGCAGTAGAGGAGAGAAATATGATTTCCAGAAGTGGAGTTAGCCATGCACGGCCATGGCGGAAGCTCTAGTCTACAGCATGTTCATTTAGTCGATGATATTCTGTGTGTAACCTACAGAAATGTGTTGTTTCACTACCCATCTCAGTGAGGACCCTGTTGTGATGATTGTCTTAACGACAATGTGAGTCCGGAGTGTCACTGCTCTACACAGGCCTCCTACAGGGCTTTACACTAGCTAGAGCTAATGTAGCAGCAGGACACATGCATGCGCACACACACACACACACACACACACACACACACACACACACACACACACACACACACACACACACGAGGAAGGAGAGAGAGTCTCTCTGATTTATTATGCTATGATGAGTCGAGTTTACAATTATACCTTGCCGCGGGGTCGAGCTAAGACCTTTACCCCCACCATTTGACTCGTGTGGTCGTGCGTCTGTTATATAGCCTCGGTTTTATTTTGTTAATGTCATTGTTCTTGTGTTTCTTTTTACTTTTGATTTTATTAACTTATTTCTTGTGCTGCATTGTTGGTTAAGGCTTGTAAGTATTAGGTCTATTCAGCGCATGTGACAAATACATTTGATTTGATATAGAACTTACTTCAATTCAACAGCAACAAAGCTTTTTAGATGAGATTTTTATGCTCTTCTTACGTTCCAGAGCATAATTATAATTCCTATCATTTCCACAAGCATCATTTTAACGTTCCTCTTATAGGTCGAACAGTATGACATACCTCTTATGGTTCCTCAATATTTTGACATTCTCTTATGTTCCCCAATTTATTTTTAACTCTCTCCCTCCCTCTTCTCTACGTCAGTCTGTGTGTGTGTGTGTGTGTGTGTGTGTGTGTGTGTGTGGTGTGTGTGTGTGTGTGTGTGTGTGTGTGTGTGTGTGTGTGTGTGTGTGTGTGTGTGTGTGTGTGTGTGTGTGTGTGTGTGTGTGTGTGTGTGTGTGTTGTGTGTGGGTGTGCGCGCGTGTAGGTTGGTTGTGTGGTGTTGGGTGTGGTGTG
>NC_036865.1:2672853-2681125 GCF_002910315.2 Salvelinus sp. IW2-2015 | reverse complement strand
ACACACACACACACAACACACACACACACACACACACACACCACCACACACACACACACACACACACACACACACACACACACACCCACACACACACACACACACAACACACACACCGTTGCACCCTGCCACACTTGTCGGCGTACCACTGAGATATTAATGTTTAAGCTAATTAGATCACGACACCAAACTAATTGGATCCATAGACGGTGTTATTGTAAGGCTGCATATTTCACTTACTGAACGCAATTCATATGGGCTGTAATTGTATGAGTGTATGGTATTTCATGATGAAACAAACAAATACTAATACGAACACGCCGTATGGGAAGGGGTTGTTTTAGGCTACAGCAAAGGTCATGAGGAAAAAATGTTGTTTTTCATATAGAATAATGAAGGTGTATTGTATTTTACACGCATTACTGCTAGAACTGGTAAAAATGAAAACTGAACATTGATTATGCCTTTCGGTTTCTCAGTGGATATGTTAGATATCTGTTTTATGATAACAGTAACCACATTTCGAGGGACAGTCATGTAGTGGTCATACTGTGCTGTGCTGTTATTTTAACATTCCAGCTCTCTCCATTCTCTCCTCTCTCTCTCTCTCTTCTCTCTCTCCTCTGTCTCTCTCTCTCTCTCTCTCTCTCTCTCTCTCTCTCTCTCTCTCTCTCTCTTCTCTCTCTCTCTTCTCTCTTTCTTTCTCTTTCTCTCTTTTTCCTTTATCCCTCTCATCGCATTCTCTTTATCCTCTCTAGGAGTTCCTGTCCTGTATAGAGGCCCATATGAAGGAGATTGTTTGAGAACCCGAGCGAGAACCCACGCACACGTACTGGGAGAGTATGTTTTTGTGGGCCCGGCTTCCATCAATAAGTTCATCGACGGATCGTCGTCCCCAGTAGTGACCGTACGTACATATCCCTACCAGAAGCCAATGGATTTACAGGGAACATCCGTAAAGCATACATGAGAGCACCAGCTGTTCTGACGACTGTGTGATCATGCTCTCCGTAGCGACGTGAGCGGGAGACCTTTAAACAGTCGTCAACATCCACAAAACACAGTGGCCAGACAGATTACCAGACGTGTAACTCAAAGCATGCACGGACAATTAATCAAATGGCCACCCTTTGTATTACACTGTTGCTACTCTCTGTTTATTATCTATGCAATAGTCAGTTTACAAATTCCTGTGTGTGGTGGAGGAATAGCTGCTAAGGGAGAGGGGTATGTTCGGCCCGGGGCCAGGGTTGCTGACACTAGGCTGGGTCCAGCATACAGCCATTCTGTATCTGTCTCTCTTTGTCTTTCTCTCTCTCTCTCCTTAAGGTTTTACATTGCTACATAATTAATGAACAAAGTTACAATGATTTATTTAAGAAATTTCTACTTGAATCTGTACCAATCATCTTTCACTATACCTGGTGTCATCCTGGCATGTGAACACTGGGCAGTGGTGGGAAAAGTAGCCAATTATCATACTTAAGTAAAGATACTTTAATAGAAAATGACTCAATAAATGTGAAAGTCACCCAGTAAAAACTACTTGAGTAAAAGTATAAAAGTATTTGGTTTTAAATATACTTAAATATCAAAAGTAAACTACCGTTCAAAAGTTTGGGTTCACATAGAAATGTCCTTGTTTTTGAAAGAAAAGCACATTTTTGGCAGTTTTTTATGGAATATCTACACAGCAACCATCGCTTCATTAAACAGTACCCACAAAACACCAGTCTCAACGTCAACAGTGAAGAGGCGACTCCGGGATGATGGCTTTCTAGGCAGAGTTGCAAAGAAAAAGCCATATCTCAGACTGGCCAATAAAAATTATTAAGATGGGCAATGGAACACAGACACTGGACAGAGGAACTCTGCCTAGAAGGCCAGCATTTTGGAGTCGCCTCTTCACTGTTGATGTTTGAGACTGGTGTTTTGTGGGTACTATTTAAAGAAGCTGCCAGTTGAGGACTTGTGAGGCGTTTGTTTCTCAAACTATACACTCTAATGTACTTGTCCTCTTGCTCAGTTGTGCACCGGGGTCTCCTACTCCTCTTTCTATTCTGGTTAGAGCCAGTTTGCGCTGTTCTGTGAAGGGAGTCGTATACAGCATTGTACGAGATCTTCAGTTTGTTGGCAATTTCTTGCATGGAATAGCCTTCATTTCTCAGAACAAGAATAGACTGACGAGTTTCAGAAGAAAGTTAATTGTTTCCGGCCATTCATTGTTTCTGGCCATTTTGAGCCTGTAATCGAACCCAATAATGCTGATGCTCCAGATACGCAGCTAGTCTAAAGAAAGCAAGTTTTATTGCTTCTTTAATAAGCACAACAGTTTCAGCTGCGCTAACACAATTGCAAAAGGGTTTTCTAATGATCAATTAGCCTTTTAAAATGATAAACTTGGATTAGCTAACACAACGTGCCATTGGAACACAGGAGTGATGGTTGCTGATAACGGGCCTCTGTACGCCTATGTAAATATTCCATAAAAAATCTGCCGTTTCCAGCAACAAAATGAATTTACAACATTAACAATGTCTACACTGTGTTTCTGATCAATTTGATGTTATTTTAATGGACAAATGTGCTTTTCTTTCAAAAACAAGGACATTTCTAAGTGACCGCAAACTTTTGAACGGTGGTGTACATCTTTTCACAATCCTTATATTATGCAAACCAGACGGCATAGTTTTCTTGTTTTAAAATGTATTTATGGATAGCCAGGGACAAACTTCAACACTCAGACATCATTTACAAACAAAGCATTTGTGTTTAGTGAGTCCGCCAGATCAGAGGCAGTACTAGAGATGACCAGGGATGTTCTCTTAAAAAGTGCGTGAATTGGACCATTTTCCTGTCCTGCTAAGCATTCGAAATGTAACGAGTACTTTTGAGTGTCAAGGAAAATGTATGGAGTAAAGAGTAAATATTTTCATTAGGAATGTAGTGAAGTAAAAGTAAAAGTTGTCAAAAATATAAATATTAAAGTAAAGTACAGATACCCCAAAAAACTACTTAAGTAGTACTTTAAAGTATTTGTACTTAAGTACTTTACACCACTGACAATGGGGGACCAAATTCACAAAGCATCTTGGAGTAGGAGTGCTGATCTAGGATCAGTTTTGCCATTGAAATCATAATGAATCAGAGGGGGGACCTGATCCTAGATTATGAATACAGGCCCAGATAAATGAACTAGTGCCCTGTTGAAACCAGTTGTTATATGAGTGTAATGGCTGTTCTGTGTAGTCGGAAGATGATACAGTATATTTGTGAGAAATGTTCTGCCTTCGGAGATCAGAAGGAGGACAGAGACTGACTTGGGTAAGACCACAGACACATACCACACATAATAGAATAGAATCGAACCCACGTTCCTGGCGTTGCAAGGGCCGTGTTTTACCAACTGCCCGCACTCATGTGTCTGTGTGTTCCAGAGCCGAGGATCCTGTGTGAGTCAGGTGCAGAGGCAGGGGAGGAAGAGGAGGAGGGACTGTGAGCGCCTAACCCTTTTTCACCGTCCTAACTGAGACTACTACCCCTCTCACTGAGCCAAGCCTCCCGAGCCCACAACCCCTGAATGTGTGTTTGTATGTATCAGGTTGTATACTGGTTGTATATGGAAGGTTTGATCATGTTTTTTTTAAACCACCCAGATGATATACTACGGGATTCCAATACCTCACCGCTGCTGTCAGAATCTCATCTGTTATAGTTAGCGAAATGTGTGTGTGTGTGTGTGTGTGTACGGTGTGTTTGTATGGTGTGTGTGCGTACAGTGTGTGAGTCAGTGGTAACTATGTTATTAACAGGGCCGTTTAAGCTCAGACAACCAGCAGAGTGTTTTAATAATGTTTCTGACAGAAGAATTAATAAAAACAGTAGGAGGTTGTATCAGCTGTCTCCCAGCTAGTTGGCATGTGTGCGTGTGTCCTGCTGAGCTGTTGTCAGATAACCAGGCCTTTTCACGCTTATTAATCCAGGAGCACTGTCCTCAGAGCCCCCACACACACAATCTCCGGCATGATTAGACTACCACCGCCGATAGTGTGATTATGATGGTAATGTGTGTGGGGAGAAATCAATGGTATGACATTAGCCTCTCAGTCAATAAGAATCCTCCTCTCTTCCACTCATCCACCTCTCCTCTTCTCTTACGTTTTCCTCTCGTCCTCTCCTCAGTTCACCGGATTTCCTCCTTTCTTTTCCTCCTCTGCCTCCATTAGTTGAATCACATCCGCCTGATAATTCCTAGTCGCTTTAGTTATTATATGTCTCTGTAGGTTGTAGGCATATTATTGTGGGTTGTTTGCTCTGTTGCCAATACGTATACATTTTTTTCTACATCTATCACACTGTGTGTGTGTGTGTGTGTGTGTGTGTGGTGTTGTGTGTGGTGTGTGTGGTTGTGTGTGTGTGTGTGTGGGTGTGCTGTTGTGTGTGTGTGTGTGTGTGTGTGCGTGCGTCGTG
Source organism: Salvelinus sp. IW2-2015 (assembly GCF_002910315.2). Taxonomy (NCBI): domain Eukaryota; kingdom Metazoa; phylum Chordata; class Actinopteri; order Salmoniformes; family Salmonidae; genus Salvelinus; species Salvelinus sp. IW2-2015. Next base: position 2,676,655 of record NC_036865.1, on the reverse strand, counting down.
CATGCACGCTTGTGTTTTGTTCAGACGAGTGGCTCTGCGTCTGACAGCTTATGACGCGTTTCCTATTGTTGTGTGGCATTGATTAATTCCCCTAAAAATCATCAGGCCCTTTTCTCTCCCAGTATGTGCAATTTGATTAGTAATCATTGTGAGGGGCTTGTGGGTGAGTTGGGGCCCCATATGTTTTTGGGTGGTGGGTCCCAGGGGCAGAGAAAGGGAGAGAGACAGTAAGGGGGCCAGGTGCGCGCGCACACACACACACACACACACACACACAACACACACACACACACACACACACACACACACACACACACACACCACACACACACACCACACACAACACACAACACACCACACACCACACACCACACCCACACACACACACACACACACACACCCCACACACCAGTGGGAAAATGGACAATAGAATTAGTCACACATAATCACAATCGTAGCCATGACGGGCTTCAGAGTCACACATAATACAAGCATCGGGGTCCATTCACGCTCCGAGTCTAGCTGGAGCATCGCCATCTTGGCCAGTCTCTATCTTATCCGATCAATCAATGTTAATAATCTCAATAATGAAGTGGCGACTGTGTCATTTTAATCATGATGAAGACGTGTGATTAAAATGATCAATCAAGTGCACCCTGAAATGGTGATGTCTTTACATCCCATGAGAGTACAAGGGTAGACATGGACTGGGTTTCATGGTTTGCATATTAGTTGGTGAAATTCTTACAATGGATACATTGCAAATTAATGCATCACAATTTCTTTAAAAGTGTTATAAATTCATGCAAAGGGTTCAAATTCAAGTTGTGTAGTACAATTCATATGTTCAATAGTTATAGCCTTATAGCCCACTTTGATGTACCCTGTCATGTCCTCCGAGGATGATGCAACACTGACTCTCTGTGTCCTCTCTCTTCCAGGTTAAAGCTAGTGTGTGTGTGGTGGTGATCAGTGGCCTGTCTGTAACAGAGGGGCTGCTGTTGTTTGGGAGAGACCGTCTGTACGTGTGTGAGCTCTTTGCCGTTTGCTGCAGGAAACCAGAGCGAGAGAGAGAGAGAGATTTCCCTCTCTTTCTACCTCACCTCCTCGTTATTTCTTCCCCTTTTATCTCTCTCTTTCTCCCGTCCTACTCTCTCTACACACGTTGTTCAGTGGTGCCAGCGTTGAGGTGACGTTAGAGGGATTGCCGAGGTCATAACTCATGCCAGGTGAATGTGGGCACATACACGTACACAACAGGTAGATAATGTATGTGGTAGAAACAGAGAGAACACACTGCAAATCTTCAAGACATTCTTTATTTCAACATTTTACAACATAAAGACTGAAGCCAACCTTTCTTAATGGCCTGTGGAATCATTGTTTCACAGGCAAAATAACAAATACTGTAAATTCAGCTGATGTTCATTGTCGACCTTCACAAACAGTGACACAGTGCCAGGTGACGTACATTGATATGACCTGACTTCAATAGAAAAGTATATTCATTAGAAAATGACAATGGCAACATGTTGTCCGTTTTGTTGGTTTGAGCACTGTCCATTTGGATCAATCATCACATCATAGAACTGTGCCCAATTGCTCATTGGCTATGTAGAACTATATCCAGTTGTTCATTGGCTGTCCTTGAGTGTCAAACCTCTCCCTGGACCATTATTGGTCAATCCTCACCTCCACTGTTCCTGATTGGCTTGGGCCACTGAGTTTGGCGTAATCAGCCCGGAGTACGGCACACTCCTGACCTCCGCATCACCTTCTCTGTCGCTCCTCCCTCCTAGCATCCACCTCCTCTCCTTCTTGCAACTCTCCAAACAGGACCCACACAGACTCCCCTCCATAGCCAGGTACACCGCCTCCTCCAGCCCCCCTTCACCCCTCGTCGCTCCCGGGTCTCCCTGGGCGTAGGACAAAGGGTTCCTCTTGGTGTTGAGTCTGATAATGCTCGGTAACACCTTGATAAACTCAGGCAGGGAGAGGAACAGGTTATCAAACAGGCCCAGCTCTTGGAGACCACAAAGCCCCACCATGCTGGGAGGCAAGGTGTCCAGGCGGTTCATGCCCAGGTTGAGGCTCCGTAGGCGGACTAGGTTGCCTAGCGAAGGGGGTAGACCCGCGGAGGTCAGGCGATTGTTGGATAGGTTGAGGTGTGACAGCGCCACCAATTGGCTGACTGTCTCCGGTATGGCGTCCAACTGGTTGCTATGGAGATCCATCCAGCGGAGCGAGACCAGGTCACCTGGATGACCAGAGAGGAAATAGGTGTTACTTAATTGTGTCATCCTGTGCATGTGCTTTGTTCTGTGTTTTTTAGAAGGTGGGCCAAATACACAGCTGTGTGACTTACTAACAGACCTAATCAACAACAGAATTCAAATCTGCCAAGACCGATACCATTTGCTCTTCCCAATGTGACCATACCTCAAGGCACGCATCAATTCTTTGCCGATTGGAATTCTGTCACTCACTGTATATTATGATGTTATTACGTAAGTCTACTATTAAAATAGCCAAACGACCTAAAGGACAGTAAATAAATACCAATGAAGTCTGGTAGCTTCTTGAGTTGGTTGCGGCTGAGGTCCAGCTCGTTGAGGTCTGGTAGTTTGAGGAGACACTTGGGGAAGGTTGCGATCCCCATATTACTGAGGTCCAGTCTGCGGTGGCCATCAGTGGTCACACGCACAGCGTTCTTGGCCATCTTCAGAGTCACCTTCTTCCCCTTAGCACCTCCTCCTTTCTTCCCTCCTTTAGCCATGGCGCTGCAAGGAGACATGGTTAGAACAATCAATCACATTATATCACTATCAGTGGTTATCCAGACCGGGTAGCGCGTTTCAGTACCAAAGGTGGCCAGGGCATGCGTGTGTCGTAGTCGGAGTAACGATCCTCCATGCAGACACAGCTGACGAAGACGGTTCACCACAAGCACGCAGGTCACAGCCACCACGCCCAAACCAATATGGTGAAACCACTAACAACCAGCACACTGCGGGTCCAGTAACACAGTTTGTCGGGGGGCTGTCAGCTACTGAAGTCGTGTCTGGCGAAGTCAAGACCTGGTGTTGTGTCCTGGTTAATAAGTGTAACTTGAACGGGAGCACTTGGATGTGCTGTCTTGAATGTGACCATGTTTGGGTGGTGTGTTGTGTGTGTGTGTGTGTGTGTGTGTGTGTGTGTGTGTGTGTGTGTTGTGTGTGTGTGTGTGTGTGGTGTGTGTGTGTGTGTGTGTTTGTGTGTGGTGTGTGGTGTGTGTGTGGTTGTTGTGTTGTTGTGTGCGATGGAGAAAGAGTGAGAGTGAAATGAGAATGGCTGATGTGATTTACACAGGGGCTCATGTCTGGCCTGGGGTGGGAGAGAAGGATCCACGCTCTCTGCAGAGTGAGAGAAATGTAGACCTGTGTGTGTGTGTGTCTGCTCCTGCCTGTTCACCCAGTGCTTCTCTTAATAAGGCTAATGCCTGACAGAGTTCTATCTGAACAACAGAGAGGCGACAGAACCGACACAGAGTAATACATACATAAGGTAATACCGGTAAACAAAGGAGTGGTGAAGCTTCCACACAATTCAGCTGGTTGAACTGGGAAGCCTCTCCCAGGTGGGGAGTGTGTATGCATGTGTGAAAAGAGGCTGAGTCAAATCAGGACTTTGATAAATTACGGTTAGGGCTCTGCTCCTCTCCCCTCTGTTGCAGAGAGCAGTGTGTATGTGTGTCTCAGAGAGCAGTGTGTGTGTCTGTATTAAAACCCTAAGGCCCTCTATCGCCTCATTAATCATATTGAGG
>NC_036865.1:2597853-2667853 GCF_002910315.2 Salvelinus sp. IW2-2015 | reverse complement strand
CATGATGTCAAGCAAAGAGGCACTGAGTTTGAAGGTAGGCCTTGAAATACATCCGCAGGTACACCTCCAATTGTCTTAGCATATCAGAAGCTTCTAAAGCCATGACATAATTTTCTGGAATTTTCCAAGCTGTTTAAAGGCACAGTCAACTTAGTGTATGTAAACTTCTGACCCACTGGAATTGTGATACAGTGAATTATAAATGAAATAATCTGTCTGTAAACAATTGTTGGAAAAATGTCTTGTGTCATGCACAAAGTAGATGTCCTAACTGACTTGCCAAAACTATAGTTTGTTAACAAGAAATTTGTGGAGTGGTTGAAAGACAAGTTTTAATGCTTTACGGTGGGAAATACACATGCGGAGATCATCCTTTCATCKCAGAAAGACAYGGCAGTTGGAACCAAAAATATCAAATTTGGACTCCAGACTAAAGGACACATTTCCACTGGTCTAATGTTCATTGTGCRTGTTTCTTGGCCCAGTCAAGTCTCTTTTTCTTATTGGTGTCCTTTAGTAGTGGTTTCTTTGCAGTAATTCGACCATGAAGGCCTGATTCACACACACACAGTCTCCTCTGAACAGTTGATGTTGAGATGTGTGTGTTACTTGAAGGTCACGCCCTGACCTTAGAGAGCCTTTTTATGTCTCTATTTTGGGTTTGGTCAGGGTGTGATTTGGGTGGGCATTCTATGTTCTATTTTCTATGTTTTGTATTTCTTTGTTTTGGCCGGGTATGGTTCTCAATCAGGGACAGCTGTCTATCGTTATCTCTGATTGGGAACCATACTTAGGTATCCCTTTTCCCTACTTTCGGTGTGGGAAGTTAACTTTGTTTGTGGCACRTAGCCCTTAAGCTTCACGGTTGTTTTGTATTGTTTATTGTTTTTGTCGGCGTCATCTAATAAAAAGGAAAATGTACGCTCACCACGCTGCGCTTTGGTCCACTTCTTACAACGGCCGTGACACTATCAACAATCTAAAAAGGAGGTACTCTAAATCCACAGAGCCCTCTCAGAATAGAGCTGCCACAGAGAGGACCCTGAACAATGTGGCTAAGATGGCTGCCAGTTTCTTCTGGATTAAGTATTTCTGGATCTTGTGTGACAGTGATGTGTTGTATCTTGTATTTGTGTGATGTGTTTAGGAGATCACAAGCAAGGCCCATCGCAGATTGGTGGTTGAGTGCATCGAAGCTGTAATCCAGAAAAGGGTCACCTTTAAAAASGCAAACAAGAGGGAGCATTTCCTCTTCAGAAAACTCACTGCTTTAAGTGAAATACATACAGTGCTTATAGAAAGTCTACATCGCCCTTGGATTTCTTCACATTGTGCGGCAAAGTGGGATTAAAATGGATTTGTATTTGTTTTGTCAACAATCGACACAAAATTGATTTTTTGATTAATGAAAAATACAACACTAATATACCTTGATAAGATAAGTATTCATCCCCCTGAATCAATACATGTTAGAAACATTATTTTGGCAGCGAATACAGCTGTGAGTCTTCTTGGGTAAGTCTCATACTATTTTCAAAATTCTTCAAGCTCTGTCAAATCAAAATCATTTATAAAGCCCTTTTTCCATCATCAGGTGTCACAAAGTGCTTATACAGAAACCCTAAACAGCATGCAATGCAGATGTAGAAGCACGGTGGCTAGGAAAAACTCCCTAGAAAGGCAGGAACCTACGAAGAAACCTAGAGAGGAATCAGGCTCTGAGGGGTGGCCAATCCTCTTCTGGCTGTGCCGGGTGGAGATTATAAGAGTACATGGCCATTAAGACCAGATCGTTCTTCAAGATGTTCAAACGTTCATATTTGACCAGCAGGGTCAAATAATAATCACTGTGGTTGTAGAAGGTGCAACAGGTCAGCACTACAGGAGTAAATGTCAGTTGGCTTTTCATGCCCAAGCATTCAGAGGTCAAAACAGCAGATGCGGTAGAGAGGATAGAGAGAGACAGAGGGAGGGAGAGAGAGGGTCGAAAACAGATGGTTCCGGGACAAGGTAGCATGTCCGGTAAACAGGTCAGGGTTCCATAGCCGCAGGCAGAACAGTTGAAACTGAAGCAGCAGCACGACAAGGTAGTACGTCTGCTGAATAGGTTAGGGATCCATAGCCACAGGAAAAACAGCAGAAACTGAAGGGCAGCACGACTAGGTGGACGACTAGGTGGACTGTGGATGGGGACAGCCAGGAGTCATTAAGCCAGGTAGTCCTGAGGATTGGCCTAGGGCTCAGGTCCTCCGGGAGGGGAGCGAGAGAGATGGGAGAATTAGAGGGAGCATACTTAAGTTCACACAGGACCAGATAAGACAGGACAATTTCACCAGATAGGATAGACTGACCCTATCCCCCTCAACATAGACTATTGCAACATAGATACTGGAGCTTGAGACGGGGAGGGGGTCGTGAAACACTGTGTCCCTGTCCGGTGATACCCCTGGACAGGGCCAACCAAGCAGGATATAACCCCACACACTTTGCCAAGCACAGCCCCCACACCACTAGAGGGATATCAACAGATCACCAACTTACTACCCTGAGACAAGGCTGAGTATAGCCCACGAAGATCTCCTCCACCGAACGAGGCCGAGGGGGTGCAAAACCGGAAGATCACGCCAGTTACTCAACCCACTCAAGTCGAGTATAGCATAGAAAAGCCTGGCATGACATAACGCACCCCTCCTAGGGTCAACATGGAAGAGCACTAGTAAGCCAGTKACTCAGCCTCCCCGTAATAGGGTCAGAGGCATAGAATCCCAGTGGAGAGGCAAAGACAGCAACGGCAGCAAAGGCAGTTCGTTACTCCAGTGTCTTGTCATTCACCTTCGCACCTCTGTGCCAGACTACACTCAACCATAGAACCTACTGAAGAGATGAGTCTTCAGTAAAGACTTMAAGTTTGAGACCGAGTCTGTGTGTCTCACATGAGTAGGCCAAAAAATGTAGCTCTATAGGAGAAAGCCCTGCCTCCAGCTGTTTGCTAAGAMATTCTAGGGACARTAAGGAGGCCTGCGTCTTATGACCGTAGTGTACRTGTATGTATGTACGGCAGGRCCAAATCGAGGAGATAGGAAGGAGTCCATGTAATGCTTTGTAAGTTAGCAGTAAAACCTTGAAATCAGACCTAGCCTTAACAGGAAGCCAGTGTAGAGGCTAGCACTGGAGTACAGAYGCAGAGCCTTGGTCTGATGCCATTAAAAGGTAATTTACCACCTTCACGAGTGCAGTCTCAGTACTATGATGGGGTCTAAAACCAGACTGAAGCATTTCGTATACATTATTGGTCTCCAGGAAGGCAGTGAGCAGCTCCTCAACAGCTTTTTCTAAAACTGTTGAGAGGAATGGGAGATTTGATATACAGTTGCTGATTAGTTTTTTTAAAATGTTCCAGGTTAACGTTTGGCTTTTTCAGGAGAGGCTTTATTACTGCCACTTTTAGTGAGTTTGGTACACATCCGGAGGATAGAGAGTTATGTATTATGTTCTACATAGGAGGGCCAAGCACAGGAAGTAGTTCTTTCAGTRGTTTAGTTGGAAGAGTAGTAGGCAACTGGAAGTTTTAGAGGCCATGACTATTTTTGTGAATGTGTCGAGAGATACAGGATTAAAAAACTTGAGTGTCTCCATTGATCCATTGATCCATTGATCCTAGGAAATGTAGAAATAATATTTCTGGTTTTCCTGTAGCATAAAACATATGCAGCACATACAAATACATGTGGTGACATTAAACAACACACAAAAGAAGAATCCCATTTGGTTGTAAAAGCTGCTGTTTAGGAATCCAATTGATGCCAATGAAAAGGCCTGCATATTTGACAGTCATCGTCAAACAATAAAACAATGACGATATTASCCTGTTGAAAACAGTGCTCACTGTCTCCTTCAAACCCCAGACAAGTGTGTGCAGTTGCAGTAATATCTATAACTTGATTTATGTCCCTAACAGAGTTTAGACTGTATGAATTCTCATTATTATTCTCATTGAATAAAGGTAATTGTTTTACAGTAAATTACATTCCTCCTCATGGGATCTCTATCAGGGGGTTAGAGGACTTTACGGGAAAAATGAAAAGCTTCAGTCAATGCCTGGCAGATATTTCCTCTCTTCAACGTAATGGAATGAACCATGTTTAATATGCTTTAAGGTTACTTTATTAATGTTTCCATTTCAAGCTTTGGTTTGCAATGAGAAGATGCCGCATCTTCAGCCACTATGCACGAGCAGGCTCACAAGCATGTACGCACACACACAGCACACACACACACCCACACACAACACACACCCACAACAACCACACCACACACACACACACACACACACACACACACACACACACACACACACACACACTTACTCACTTCTTATGTGTGATTTCAGGTACAGGTAGGATACGTATGTGTGAGTGACGGAGTGGACACCTTGAGTTTGATAAGTTAAGTCTAGCGATCCATTGAAAGTCTCCCTCTACGCCCCCCCCCCCCCCCCTCTTCTTCTCTCTCTCTTCTGAAAAAGGAGTGGGACACCGCCTCCAGAGACAACATGAGTGATGTCAGAGAGCTTATCGTAGAGTTTTTTCTACCTACCTGACTTCCTGGATAACGCCAACCATTTCAAACTAGGTGTGTGTTGTGTTTGTGTGTGTGTGTGTGTTCAGGATGGTACCACTCTAGGGGACGTTGTCCTCTCTCCCTGGGAAACGGGAGGCCCCCAGGAATTCATCAAGGTTCACCGAGAGGTCAGTTGCCTTTTCGCCCACGGCGTTAGTTGTACACCAAACATGACTACCGACCATGTAAAGTTGCCTTGAATACAAGAAGTACAAAAAAATTTGAGGAATTTACTGTTAAATGTGTCTTTGTCGCTTTTAAACCACCTGAGAATCATTGCCACAAACAATCACAATGCAGTGGGCCCTGGAGCACTTTAGGGGTTAAGTGCCTTGCTGAAGAGCACAATGGCAGGAGATAAAATGGGGATGTCGGTTCTTGTCATTCTAATTCTATATTTTTAGGACTGGTTGCTCCCAGTGTGCTAGTGTTTTAGCTGTTATCCATCTTAGTGGAGACGTYTCATATTCGTATACCAATTTGTGTTGAAGAAAGGGCTAAACCTTCTTTTTATGCACTTTCATAGATAATCAGCCTTTGTTGTGCTCATCAAGGAAGGCTTTTTWAAGCTGTGTTTAAAACCACTGGAATTACAGGATAACAGGCTTTTCAGAGCCATTAAGAACAAACACACAATACACTCTCTTATAACTCTGTTGCTACTGGATGAATGGCTGCTATCACCCTCGCTCTCTCGCTCTCTCGCTCTGTGGTTTTCTCTTATTCTTTCTCCAGGACCGGACTACTGCATTTGGGGCCCCGGGGATTTTTTTGGGGGGGGGGGAGTTTTATAATGCTATTCTGTACATTTTGTCATGAGGCTAAGAGAAAATGTCGCATGTAATCCAGCCTTGTCTTTCTCCCTCTTTCTCTTGCTGGCTGGCTCTCAATCTCCCTTTCTCTCCTTTCACTCCCTCTGTATTTCATCTCCCTCGCCTCTGCCTCAGTCTGTAATCTCATATAATGTCATATCGCCTCCAAGTACCACCAAATTAGCTGTTTTCGCCGCGTGTTTTTTCTTCTTCATATGCAAATTAACTCCATATGGAACAATATGGCGCAGCAGTTATGAGACTGAGATCTGTTTTTGTTATTAAGGTCTTGTTAAGGTCTCGTTTACGGAGTGTCCACTATTTCTACTCTTTCCTCATTTACTGTTGAAAACGCGTCTCTAATTCAAGCTAATTCAAGCAAAATGATTCTGTAATTCTGTGATTCAGTCGTGATGAGAGTATTGGCTCATAACATTGTCCTGCTCCTCACTTTAAATTCATTTATGTAGGAAATCACACCTGGATAATCTGATAGGTACTGGGCTCTCTTAACGAGTTTCTGCTGCTTATTTCACACCTGGATTTGATTGTATCTCATTGTAACATATACTGTAGCAGATGAATGATGGTTTTAGGCYGACTCTCCTAGCTGAGTCGCTCCTGGTTTGTATGTGTGGCTAGGAGGTCTGTAACGTGGACGCTGGGAGTCGGGAAGCAAGTGCAGGTGGTGAGTTTAATAATAAATGGAACATGGAACAATACAACGAACACGAGTAGAGAACAGACATGAAACACATAGTCTCTGCCTGGGGAATGCACCTAAGGGAGTGCCAGACAAAGGGGAGGTAATGAGTGAGATAATTGAGTCCAGGTGTGCCTATTGATGAAGCGCAGGTGCGCGTAATGATGAATGCCAGGTGCGCTAATAAACGGTTGACAGGACCGGTGGTTAGTAAAATGGTGACGTCAAATGCAGGAAGGGAGGAGCGGGAGTAGACGTGACAATACCCCCCCCCCAGAGGGACGACAAAGATGGAAATCACAGATGATGTTGGAATCCAGCATGTCCTCCACCGGAACCCAACACCGCTCCTCTGGGCCGTACCCCTCCCAGTCCACCAGGTACTGGAACCGACCCTCACAACGCCGGCATCAGCCAGGGGACGAGGAACCACCGGCCTGAGAAGGGAAACATGAAGGTGAGATACGGTAGTYACTGGGAAGCTGTAACCTATACGTCACCTCGTTGAYCCTCCGGAGAACCTTGAACAGCCCCACAAACAGGGGGCTCAGCTTCTTGCAGGGCAGGCGGAGTGTGGGGTTCCTGTTAGAGAGCCAGACACGATCACCAGGATGGAACACGGGCGCCTCACTGCGGTAGCAATCCGCCTGCTCCTTCTGGTGATGGACGGCATGCTGGAGCCTCACATGAGCTTCACTCCAAACCTCCTCTGCGCACCGGAACCATTCGTCCACCRCAGGGGCTTTCGGTCTGGTTCGGAGTCCACGGAGCAAGGGCAGGCTGATAACSRRGRMMMMMYKGGKTWWCMMSKWWTYCMMCCMRGGRARGRAATCGGGCCCACTCCCCCTGCCRGTCCTGGCAGTGACTCCTCAGGAACCTCCCCAGCTCCTGGTTCATCCTCTCCATCWGCCCGTTGGACTGAGGCTGGTACCCGAAAGTGAGGCTGACCATTAGCCCCAGTTTCTCCATGAAAGCCCTYCATACCTTTGACGTGAATTGGGGACCACGGTTGGAGACGATGTCCTCTGGACGGCCATAGTGCCAGAAAACCTGCTGGAGCAGTGCCTCAGAGACCTGGAGTGCTGTGAGGAGACCAGAGAGAGGAATAAAATGTCATGATTTTGAAAATCTGTCCACACCACCAGAATGGTGRTGAAACCGTCAGAGGGGGGCATATCGGTAACAAAGTCAATGGACAGATGWGACCAGGGAAGGGGAAGGAGCTTCCCTGCTAGAGCGTGCCGGGGGGACTAAGTTTGGGCACACGCAGAACAGGAGTTAACGTAACGAATAACATCCTGCGCCAAGGTGGGCCACCAAAACTTYKCGGAGAGAGATTGAATAGTACAGGTGATCCCTGGATGTCCAGCGATGACTACTGCGTGTGCCCAGGTCAACAGCCACTCCCTTATCCCCGTGGGAACATAGCTGCACTCAGGAGGACAGGTAGTGGGTGCGGGTTCCCTCCGCAGAGCCTGGCGATTGTCCAAATCTACATCCAGACCACAGGGGATACGGCACGAGGGGGAACGGGAAAGCAGGTCCTCTGGTGTTCGGGTGACCAGTCCATGATTCTCGTCCTCGACCATGAGATGGTGGGGTTATGGCGTTGGAGCCATGGGAGGCAGAGGATGATCTTGTGAGCACTAGCGATGAAGAAGGGAATTTTCTGCGGATGAATGGACTCCACGGTGAGGGTGAGTGGTGTGGTGATGTGTGTAATGGTTCCGGATCCTAGTGGTCGATTTTCAAGGGCTTGGACCAGAAACGGAGAGGAGAGTGGGTATGAGGTGATATTAAGAGAGGAGGCAAGGGTCTGGTCAATAACATTCCCCGTGGCACCGGAATCCACTAGCCCTGTAGAAACAGTACACAAGGGACATGTACAAGCTCTTCTTGGCTGCCAGTCAACAAAGAATTAGAAACGTATAAAGTAATGAAATACTATTCTATTGTGATTCTTGAAGTATCTTGAGTGCCTTTTTATTGCTGTGTGTATGTATGCTTCTGTGCAGGTGTGCGTGCGTCTTTCTGTGCATATGTGGGTGTATATGTGTTTGTACCTGTGCATGTGTGTGTGTTGTATCTGATCCTCTTGCTCTGTCCCCCAGGCTCTGGAGAGTGAGTATGTGGAGCAACCCTCACTTTGGGCACCGCCAGCAGTGACCAGCTGATGTAGAGTCCCTCAACACCTTCCTCCCCTACTTCTATGCCCACAGAGGGAGAGGGGCRCGATACAGTCACAGACCCCCTTATCAAGAGCATCAGCGTAGGAAACGTCAATAACTTTGGACAGGTGCCCAAACAGGTAGGGAGGAGAGAAGCCTCGACAATCTACCACATCTCCACCTACTTTCTGTAAGAGTTACTAGGGGTAGAAATTGAGTATACTTCAGATGGCTCTTGATTTGTGCCAGATTTAGCCAGAGATGGCCAAAGTGAGGGTTGTGTCCTGCAGTCTGTAGAACAGTAATGTAGTTTAAGAAAATTCTATCAGGAAGGCTGGTCTGACTGGCTCGTCCCTTTTACATTTATCTAGTAAGCGCAATATAATTCACATCGCTTCCTATTTCACAGGCACAGGAGGTGTGTTTGGTAGTGTTTGATAGGGTTCGATGCMAGCTGCTCAGCATAGGGAAAACTGTCATCAGCATCTGGCTCCGAGGAGCAGACTATTTACTGCTATTCCATATTGCATTCTGTCTCTGTTGTCATTCAGTAAAGCCTGTACTCGATTGACCTCTTTATGAATGACCTCTGACCTCTACCCTCTGGCTCTCAACTGTTCACCAAGGCCCACCCCCCTTGTGCCGGCTCCAAAAAGGAGGGGTCAGCACCCGCCCAGCCAACCTCCCTTTTTCTTCAGACTGGACAAACTCAAACCCCTCCGTTCAACCATTCAAAGGTCAAGTTCCAAGAATAACACTATCATAATATTACTCAAACCCTCTGTATCGCCCTTAACAATGTCGAACAATATTTAATCCCACACAAACCGTATCCGTGCACTTCCCTATAACCCTAAGCAGAATCAGGAGTACTGATCTTTACTTTACTGACTTTATCATCCCCGTGAGGAACATTTGTGTGCGAGTGTATGCAAGGTGTGTACACGAGAAAGACTGCATTTAATAATTCACCTTATTATTTCAAGATAACCTTTTCCATACCTCAATTATTGTAATTAACTTCACGGCGTTCCTCAATTACTTTATATAATACATGGGCCAGGTCCATAGTAAGCAATAGGACCAGACTGGCTAGACACTCTTCATAGGGTAATTTACCCAGAYGGACTTAGAAAACAGCAGGGTGCGTAGACAAACACACACACACACACACASAGGCAGATCTGCTTCTACGGACCTACAGTAAGGCGATGAGTCCACCGCGGAAGCCTTGCCTAATAATAATCTGAATATCCCTGAAGAGCCATTCTGAAGGAGATGAGCTGAACGTGAATATGTTCAGGAGAGGCATTCCTTCCAACATATTACATCTCATGTTACATCTGAGTGTTGTCTGATCAATAAGCAGGTAGAGATGAATAGGGAGAAGGATATTAATGTGATATTAAGGTGATATTATATTATGTTATTAAGGGTAATGCTGGAACATTCTCCAGGCGCTCTCTGATTCCAGGGGATTTGGAAGGTCAAGGTGGCGATAGGAAAATAACAATTTCTTCCTGCCTGGGTTGGAGCAGGTCAATTAAAGGCCCAATTACAGGGAGTCAGATACGCCTTTACAGGGACCAGGATGTGTGTGTATGTGTTTCCTTTAGGGCAGGGTGGCAGTGCAGGGTCTGCAATGCAATATGGGATATTAATGTAATTGAATGAAATTCAGCAGAAGATGTGAAACTCTTTAATGTGATGGTTTTGAAGTAGGACTATTATTATTTTGCCATGGAATTTCATCTATGTACTAGCAGACTTACTGCTTGTTTGTATCCATCTCATATCATCTTAGTCTCGGTTTAGACTAATGATCAATGCTTTTGTACTCTCTCTACTTTTTGTTTTCCCACATACCAGAGTTGCTTAAAAAAAAATATATATATATACAGTATATACATGTACAGTATGTATATGGATATACAGGGATGACAGTTTGGAAAGAGGTTGGGACAAAGGGGCAGTAGGCTGGATTTGACCTATGCCGACACCGTAGACATGTGTGCCAAAGGCTGCGGCATTACCGCTAGTCCAGGCAGGCYACCAGAGTTGCTTTCTGATGGCTCTCTTTCTCCGTTGCCTGACCCAGTAGGCAAGAGKGTTGAGGGGACAGAGAGGTTCTGGTCAAAGAACAACAAACTTCTCTTACCTCCTTCTAAGGCAGTGGTATTCAAAGTCGGGGTCGCGACCTCTAGTGTGGTCACAGGGGAAGTGCAGTGTGATCGCATTTTGAGAAAGRTGGTTTGAAAAATAATATTTTATTGAATACATTTATTTATTRGTTTCTTTTCATTTGACAAGAGGTGAAAATATAATTAATTTACGGTTATTTGCTTACGTAAGAATCTAAATGTATGTATTTTAAGGATCCATCATTAGATTTGGGGTGGGTTCTAGAGAGATTCTTGCGAAAAATCTCAGCCGACTGAAAAAATTTGGCATAGGCCCTTGGATCCTCAGGAAGTTCTACAGCTGCAGAATCAAGAGCATCTTGACCAGCTGCATCATCACCTTGTACGGAAACTAGTCCGCCAGTCAAACATTACTTTGAGAGAGCTCCCTGCCGTCCAGGATGTCTACACTAGGCAGTGTCTGAGGACGGCCCGGTAGATCGTGAAGGACTCCAGTTGCCTGAGCCTTGCACCTTAGTCTCTAAACTGCAAATAGTCTCTATCTGCACCTTAGAGATGATTTGCACTGGCTACCCACACATTCAACCCTTACACACAAACACGCACGTGCAAACACCCACAAACACACACACACAAGCACACACACTCTCAGAACTTATACAGACACACAGACACAGTCAACGCTGCTGTTCTATATACTATGTATTTTACTGAGTTACCGAGACACTACCCATTTTATATTTGTAAATACAGTCCATTATTTCTATGGATGCTACCTCTTCTATTAGTTGTTATTTTTGACTTGACTATTTTTATTGTTATTATTGATATTGATTAATGTACCGGCAGTACATTAATCAATATCAGTAATAACAATAAAAAGAGTCAAGTACATTAGCATTTTGCTGCACCTTTTATACCTGCTGTAAACTGTGTGTGACGAATACATTTTATATTTGATTTCATTTCTATGAAATTATCTCCATCTTTCCATCTCCTCGCCCTCTCTCTATCCCCTCCAGAGCTTCTTCGTAGTCCAGTAGGCCAGGTGGTTTGTATGGACAGCGAGGTTCTGGTTGTAGAAAAGAACAGACTAGTGATCCCTCCTCTGTGGAACGTCTATTTCTCCTGKGGCCTTCCTGATAACTCCTGCTCCTTTGTACACTACACCACTGAGAAAGTAGTTCGCTATGGCGGCTATTTGATTAAATCAGACTGACAATGTTAGCAATATTACAGTCCAGTCCACTTCCTTCCATCCATCCATCCATCATGAATACTATTTTCAGGGGCAGCCACATAACATACAGCTCAACCGAAATCTTTCCAACATTGACCACGGCTAACGTGCGTGTGTGTTTCTATTTCCCTCCCATAGACCTTTGCCGTATGTGAGAGTGTGTGTGACTGGGGGGAGATGCTGTGTGCAGCAACAGTCCCTGCAGGGACCAGCTCAGAGGTTTTTGGGTGGAATGTTTCCATCAGCAAGGACAAACTCACTCACATGAAACTCAGACAGGATCGCGTGTGTGTGTGGGGATATATTGGTGAGATATGGTGTCAGTATGTATGTAGCCCTATTGAAAGTCCTATTTTCTCCTGTGGTCCTCACTTTGATCATAAAACGTGTGTGTGTGTGTGTGTGTGTGTGTGTGTGTGTGTGTGTGTGTGTGTGTGTGTGTGTGTGTGTGTGTGATGTGTGTGTGTGTGTGTGTGTGTGTGTGTGTGTGTGTGTGTGTGTGTGTGCGTGCGTGCGTGCGTGGCGTGCGTGCGTGCGTGCGTGCGTGCGTGCGTGCGTGCGTGCGTGCGTGCGTGTGTCGTGTGTGCAGTGCATGTTTGATAAAGTGAATCTCATAACCTGTCTCTCAGGCGTTGTATGATTATAATAATGTAGTAATGTGTCTGGTGGTGTCTGAGGTTCATGGAGTGATAGTCAGAGGTTCTCTAATCTAAACAAATGTAATTTGTCACACTCGCCGAATACAACCGGTGTGGACCTTACAGTGAAATCCTTACTTACAAGCCCTTAACCAACAATACAGTTTTAAGGAAATTGAAGCTCTCAACCTGCTCCACTACAGCCCCGTCGATGASAATGGGGGCGTGCTCGGTCCTCCTTTTCCTGTAGTCCACAATCATCTCCTTCGTCTCGCGACCTCACCTGTATCCGGTGGGACCCGGAGGAATTCAACTACATCACTCAGCTACCTGCACACAAGGCTAGCATCACAGCACTGGCCTGTCAACGACCTCACGGCGAGTCTACACTCATTTCATATCCATAGTGCTGGAGTACAGAGCCAAAACAACAACAAATGTGTCACTGTACCAATACTTTTGGAGCTCACTGTAGATTTAATTCAAAACTGTATCTCAACCACTCATTCACTGTAACTGTTTTAAAGTCACTAAACACTATGATTTTACAAAAGCGGAAGAACATACGCACATCCCAGGTATTTTTTCTTGCAGGTGCTGGAGTTATAGGTGAACTTGTGAAAAACAAACAGGAAAACAACACACACTGCTGTTCATGCTCCCAGGTGRTTTTATTGTTACAACGTTTCGACCCTTGGGTCATCATCAGGCATCCATATCCCAGGTGGGGGAAGAAGGTCCTATATATAGGGGCAGTGCTCAGTGACATCACKTCCTGAAACAGGAGGTTMAAAATATACCATATCGGTTCACAATATCAACATTCAATATATCAAAATATATAACCATACATGAGGAATGTGATAAATATTTACAGTAATATATGTAGACTGAGTGTACAAAACATTAAGAACACCTGTTGACTCCAACACGTCCCACAGTTGTGTCAAGTTGGCTGGGACGTCTTTTGTGTGGTGGACCCTTCTTTATACACACAGGAATCAGTTGAGCTCGAAAAACCCAGCAGCGTTGCAGTTCTTGACACGGGAAAAGCTATTACTGCCGTCGGTACAGGCATTGTGAAAAAAGAAAAAGGCTCGTCGTCAACGAATTGCTTGCTAGGCTATCCACTTCTGATGTGCGCGAGTGATGTAGTGATGTCCCATTCCCTAGGGTTACTTATCTCTCCCTACCACTAGCTTCGCAGTTGTTTTCGTGCCACTCCACCCCCGCGGGACACTCAAAAATTAGAGAGAGGGCTAAGGGGGCTATTGGGATTGACTGTGAAGTTCCAGAATACACATGCTAACATCAAGGCTAGCTGCCTGGATTTATTGAGTTATTAAGTTATGAATAGACACCAAGGGTAAACACTGATGAGCAATTCTGCTGACGTCTGTGTGTGTGTGTGTGCGCGCGTGCGTATGTGCACAGGCGTGCATGTGCAATTTAGAAAGCAATAATACCCAGCTGTAATTTGTTTGGTGTTGGTAGCACATCGTCAGCTCATAGCAGTATTACCCTGGTAAATTACATCAGAACAGTCCTTGTGTAATGGTGAGGTTTATATAGAGGGATTCTTCTACCAGCCTGCTGACCATGTAATATAAGCTATTGTTAAAACAGGCTCTGGTGGTATTGTTCTCTCGCGGTCTTGTCAGAGCCTTGACCCTGATCAACTCATTTAAAAAGCCATCTTTCCCTCCTTGAAGAAATTTGACCTGATTGGATGGGTGAAGGCRTAGTTGATTTTTAAAGAGGCTTTGTTGTTAAATGATATTATATTGTTGGTATATCTGCTGTACTGTAGGTCTACTCTAGCATGTCAGGGCTGGGAGAGACAGCTGGTGTTATACAGTATGTAACAGGATATGTTATACTGTACTGTAGGTCTATTAGGGTAGAACTGATTTATGACTGTTGTTATATTGATCCTTCCTGTGTAGGTACTGTATGTCTGGTCAGGGTCAGAGCTGGGAGAGATACCTTGTGTTGTGTCGAGAATGGAAGTCAATCCGTGTCCAGACGATGCGGAACAAAAACAATCCTACCGTCACTGCTCTAGCCATATCCAGATCACACACACACACGGACGCATATGCTCTAGCACACACATACGCACACCTATGATAAACTAAACACATACAGCCATGTCTTTCTCTGTCTGTGTATAGGACACATGCTACTCTGCTGGCGGGAGATGCCTCGGGTTGAGTGTTCACTTGGGACCTGTGAGTGACGGGGGAGGAGTGTGTGCGTGTATGTGAGCATGTGTGTACTRTCGCATTCCACCAACAGCACACCCACTACCCAGCCTGCACTTCAGGAACTCTTTTCCTGCACTGCATGTGCGCAAACACACGTTCACTCGCTTTTCACCTCCACAATGACCACCCAATCCGATTAGAGAGAGTTCAGAGAGGAAAGAACGAGAGTAAAGAAATGGCGAGAGGGAGGATCAGGACTTCTTGAGGGTTGTTAGGTTCTGACAAATAGAGTGAAAAACTAACGGACGACTAGTCAAAGCTCAAACCAAGTTGATTTACCCACTGGGTCAAACAGCTGAAAAGACAAATACATGTTTACACAGGCACATAGAGTTATACCCTCCTTCTAGGCGGAGTCTGCTCTTTGCACCTCTAGACAGCCAATACATTTCTGTTGCTAGGCAGGAACTTAAGTGGTGACTGTTCCTTCTCACTTCATCTGACCTGACCTCGGCCCAATTTTCTCACTCCTCCCTAATTCACGGCTATCCAACCTTATCAGTGACTGAAACCAGACTGTTACTCTTTGCCTCTCTCTATAGAATACATGAGATTTGACAATAACATGTTCTGACAGAATGTAAACTTTCTGCACTCCCCCTTATCCACCCTTCATTGACCACAATATATATATACTCGTTATACATGTAAACTTGTATGGTAACATGAATAAGTATGGTCCAAGCTAGAATCCAACAAGGTTTACAAACCCTTTACACTGGACCGTATTACAAGATGAACATGTGACAGAAACAGATCAATGATATGCATTCGATCATTAGTAGACAATGTATCATGTGGTTTCAACCTCGAGTGAAGTGACATGAAATCTGTACAGATTGTACATTTCAATACTACTGACGTTTAGGTATTTTGTTGACGACGACCGATTATTTAACTGTAAATGTATGTATCTGCGTATATAATGGATTGTATTGACTTACAATACATCTGTTTGCTGTTATTTTGGTGTGCTGGTGGCGTTATTTGGAGTTGTGTGGACAAACACACACGTGTACACTGTGCGTCAAAACAGGAAGTGCATGCCTTAATATGACATATGGTTTATTTCAGCCAATTACAGAGAAACTAGAACAAAGAAACAAAATGGAATTGCGTTTGTATTTGTATTTATTATGGCTCTCCATTAGCTGCTGCCAAGGCAGCTTCTACTCTTCCTGGGGTCCATCAAAATGAAGGCAGTTATACAATTTTCAAAACGTTACAAATACATTTCACACCAGATTTCACAACACATTAAGTATTCTGCCTTCAGGCTACTACTCTACTACCGCATACAGTATCTACAACACAAAATCCATGTGTACATGTGTGTATGTTATCATAAAAAAAAATATATGTGGTCATAAGATCTCAGACTGTTGTTTACGTTTAGAAGAATGCAGATACAGTGCATTTGGAAGGTATTCAGACCTCTTGACTTTTTCCACATTTTGTTCTGTTGCAGCCTTATTCTAAAATTGATTACATCGTTTTTTGTTCCTCAACAATCTACACACAMTACCCCGTAATGACAAAGCAAAAGCTGATTTGTACAAATGATTGCACATTTATAAAACAACAAAAAACGGAAATATCACATTTACATACGTATTTAGACCCTTTACTCAGTACTTTGTTGAAGCACCTTTGGCAGCRATTACAGTCTATAGAGTCTTCTTGGGTATGACGCTACAAGCTTGGCATACCTGCATTTGGGGAGTTTCTCCCATTCTTCTCTGCAGATCCTCTCTAGCTCTGTCAGGTTGGATGGGGAGCGTGGCTGCACAACTATTTTCAGGTCTTTCCAGAGATGTTCGATCGGGCTCARGTCCGGGTTCTGGCTGGGCCAATCAAGGACATTCAGGGAGTTGTCCTGAAGCCACTCCTGCGTTGTMTTAGATGTGTGCTTAGGGTTGTTGTCCTGTTGGAAGGTGAACCTGTGGAGCAGGTTTTCATCAAGGATCTCWCTGTACATTGCTCCAATTATATTTCCTTCGATCCTGACTAGTCTCCCAGTACCTGCCACTGAAAAACATCTCCACAGCATGATTTTGCCACCACCATGCTTCCCCATTGGGATGGTGCCAGGTTTCCTCCAGACGTGACGTTTGGCWTTCAGGCCAAAAAGTTCAATCTTGGTTTCATCAGACCAGAGAATCTTGTTTCTCATGGTCTGAGAGTCCTTTAGGGGCCTTTTGGTAAACTCCAAGCCAGATTTCATGTGCCTTTTACTGAAGAGTGGCTTCCATCTGGCTAGTCTACCATAAAGGCCTGATTGGTTAAGTGCTGCAGAGATGGTTGTCCTTCTKGAAGGTTCTCCCATCTCCACAGAAGAACTCTGGAATTCTGTCAGAGTGACTATCGGGTTCTTGGTCACATCCCTGACCAAGGCCCTTCTCCCCTGATTGCTTAGTTTGACTCTAGGAAGAGTCTTGGTGGTTCCAAACTTCTTCAATTTAAGAATGATGGAGGCCGCTGTGTTCTTGGGAACCTTCAATGCTGCAGAAATGTTTTGGTTCTCTTCCCCAGATCTGTGCTTCAACACAATCCTGTCTCAGAGCTCTACGGACCATTCCTTCGACCTCATGGCTTGSCTTTTTGTTCTGACATGCACTGTCAACTGTGGGACCTTATATAGACAGGTGTGTGCCTTTCAAAATCATGTCAAATCAATTGAATTTACCATAGATGGACTACAATTAAGTTGTAGAACATCTCAAGGATGATCAATGGAAACAGGATGCACCTGAGCTCAATTTCGAGTCTCATAGCAAAGGGTCTGAATACTTATGTAAATGTAATATTTCTGTTTTCTAAAAACCTGTTTCTGCTTTGTCATTATGGGGTATTTYGTGTAGATTGATGAGGAAAACATTTAATTTACTGAGCTTTGGATTTTCCCTCTTAACATGCACTGAAAACAAACACATTTCCTGTTGAGTGGTGTGTTTCAGACCCAGGTTTCTAACCCAGAAGAACTCTGTGTTTGCATTCTCTAGACAGAGGGAAGGAGAGCTATGGCTTTTTTTATGTAGCATGCCGCGTAAGGTTTTCAGGATGTTTTGTGTGTGTTTGTGTGTTATCAGTGGGATTTGTCTGTGCCTGGTGTGTGTTCCCCATTCAAACCATAGCCATGACCCTAACCCATAACAGATTACCCACACTGCTCTGCTTTCTCATAAGACAAACCACACATGATCACACCCATGTGCCTCAATAATAATAGCCCACAACAACAACAAATCAAATTGTATTTGTCACGTGCCTTAAACAACAGGTGTAGACTTTACCGTGAAATGCTTACTTAGGAGTCCTTTCCCAACAATGCAGAGTTAAAAAGTAAGAAAATTAGCAAATAAAAATACCGCTACCGAGTCAATTAGCCAGGGATACACAATACCTCACAGAGGAGACAAGCAAATACGGCAAGGCTAGGGTGTAACAATGTAGAATGTTTCTTTTGAAAGGAATACCTTCCTCTTTCTCTCTATCTCTCCCACAAAGAGAAAAAGGCAGCTGCCGGATGCCCATTAATTTGCTGTGACCAACTTGAAGAGCGAGGTCTCTCTCCCTCTTCCCATCCATATCGTTCCCTCTTTCCCTCCTACTCTCTATACCTCCATCTCCATCAACATGCTCTGTAGCCATCCTAAGATGTCTCTTTCCTTCCACCTCGCCCTCCATTATTATGCTCCATGGCCRCCCGATGCAGCCATAGCTATGGCTCTGTCTTTAACCTTTGAACGTGGTGCTAATTGTGCTAAGTGGAGTGGCTTAATAGCCTGGAAAATAGTCCCATAACTCTCCCATAGAGCCAGCTATGACCTTCTCAGAGACAACAGTCCACAGCCATTCTCTCTCCTCCACTGGCTTTATGATATGAAATGCCACACCGTTGGGTTCATCAGAATAATTAAATCAAATAAATTATAGTTCCTAGGCAGAACCATATTGTAGTCTAACCCAATTATAATGCACTGTAAAGCTAATTATTAAGCATGATTACAATTAGTCTAATTTGAATAAATGTTCCCATTAGAGGGTTCATCCCAGTCACTGACTCCACCTCCTCCTCTTCCTCTTCCTCCTCCATATTCCTATTCTCTGTCTCTGCCCCCCACTTTCTCGNTGCTTCCCCATTGGGATGGTGCCAGGTTTCCTCCAGACGTGACGTTTGGCATTCAGGCCAAAAAGTTCAATCTTGGTTTCATCAGACCAGAGAATCTTGTTTCTCATGGTCTGAGAGTCCTTTAGGGGCCTTTTGGTAAACTCCAAGCCAGATTTCATGTGCCTTTTACTGAAGAGTGGCTTCCATCTGGCTAGTCTACCATAAAGGCCTGATTGGTTAAGTGCTGCAGAGATGGTTGTCCTTCTKGAAGGTTCTCCCATCTCCACAGAAGAACTCTGGAATTCTGTCAGAGTGACTATCGGGTTCTTGGTCACATCCCTGACCAAGGCCCTTCTCCCCTGATTGCTTAGTTTGACTCTAGGAAGAGTCTTGGTGGTTCCAAACTTCTTCAATTTAAGAATGATGGAGGCCGCTGTGTTCTTGGGAACCTTCAATGCTGCAGAAATGTTTTGGTTCTCTTCCCCAGATCTGTGCTTCAACACAATCCTGTCTCAGAGCTCTACGGACCATTCCTTCGACCTCATGGCTTGSCTTTTTGTTCTGACATGCACTGTCAACTGTGGGACCTTATATAGACAGGTGTGTGCCTTTCAAAATCATGTCAAATCAATTGAATTTACCATAGATGGACTACAATTAAGTTGTAGAACATCTCAAGGATGATCAATGGAAACAGGATGCACCTGAGCTCAATTTCGAGTCTCATAGCAAAGGGTCTGAATACTTATGTAAATGTAATATTTCTGTTTTCTAAAAACCTGTTTCTGCTTTGTCATTATGGGGTATTTYGTGTAGATTGATGAGGAAAACATTTAATTTACTGAGCTTTGGATTTTCCCTCTTAACATGCACTGAAAACAAACACATTTCCTGTTGAGTGGTGTGTTTCAGACCCAGGTTTCTAACCCAGAAGAACTCTGTGTTTGCATTCTCTAGACAGAGGGAAGGAGAGCTATGGCTTTTTTTATGTAGCATGCCGCGTAAGGTTTTCAGGATGTTTTGTGTGTGTTTGTGTGTTATCAGTGGGATTTGTCTGTGCCTGGTGTGTGTTCCCCATTCAAACCATAGCCATGACCCTAACCCATAACAGATTACCCACACTGCTCTGCTTTCTCATAAGACAAACCACACATGATCACACCCATGTGCCTCAATAATAATAGCCCACAACAACAACAAATCAAATTGTATTTGTCACGTGCCTTAAACAACAGGTGTAGACTTTACCGTGAAATGCTTACTTAGGAGTCCTTTCCCAACAATGCAGAGTTAAAAAGTAAGAAAATTAGCAAATAAAAATACCGCTACCGAGTCAATTAGCCAGGGATACACAATACCTCACAGAGGAGACAAGCAAATACGGCAAGGCTAGGGTGTAACAATGTAGAATGTTTCTTTTGAAAGGAATACCTTCCTCTTTCTCTCTATCTCTCCCACAAAGAGAAAAAGGCAGCTGCCGGATGCCCATTAATTTGCTGTGACCAACTTGAAGAGCGAGGTCTCTCTCCCTCTTCCCATCCATATCGTTCCCTCTTTCCCTCCTACTCTCTATACCTCCATCTCCATCAACATGCTCTGTAGCCATCCTAAGATGTCTCTTTCCTTCCACCTCGCCCTCCATTATTATGCTCCATGGCCACCCGATGCAGCCATAGCTATGGCTCTGTCTTTAACCTTTGAACGTGGTGCTAATTGTGCTAAGTGGAGTGGCTTAATAGCCTGGAAAATAGTCCCATAACTCTCCCATAGAGCCAGCTATGACCTTCTCAGAGACAACAGTCCACAGCCATTCTCTCTCCTCCACTGGCTTTATGATATGAAATGCCACACCGTTGGGTTCATCAGAATAATTAAATCAAATAAATTATAGTTCCTAGGCAGAACCATATTGTAGTCTAACCCAATTATAATGCACTGTAAAGCTAATTATTAAGCATGATTACAATTAGTCTAATTTGAATAAATGTTCCCATTAGAGGGTTCATCCCAGTCACTGACTCCACCTCCTCCTCTTCCTCTTCCTCCTCCATATTCCTATTCTCTGTCTCTGCCCCCCACTTTCTCGCTCTCTGAGAGAAGGATGGGAGGCATGTCTCATTCTCTCTCTCTCATTCTCTTCATACATCCCATCACTCACTCCTTCCATCCTTTCACAATCTGACCTTCACAAAATGGCCTCCACCTTCACCCCTGGTGGGCAGTAGAGCGTGGCACCTCCTGCCTCCAGGATAAAGACTCACATTGAGTGTTTATGTCTGTGGTGTTTATGACTGGGGTGTGTTGTTGAACCTCTAGAAAGTAGACCGAAAATTAGGAGTGCTGCTGTGCTTAAGTAAGAAGTACGTCTTTCTGTCCCCATTTGTTCATCCATTTAGAGATGTGGGTCTGTGTTCAAGCGAGTCTAAATTCAACACCAACGACAGTTGTTTACCAACTCAAACGATAATGTTCTTTATTGAAACAGGATACAAATGTGAAAATGACAATATTTCAGGTTTAATTCAGTTATAACATGATTTATACAATTACTTATGTAACATCTCCACACTTTTTTTTAGATACATTAGTGCTTATTTACCTTCTTTWAAAAAAAAACATTAAACAGAGACAGACTTTTAATGCTTTCTTACCATAGCCAACTTGTTGTTGACTTTCCAATATTGGCAAGTTAATGAAATAGCTAGCATGTAGCTAACATTGTTGAATGCAGACACCATTATAAGACACACATCTCTAACATGCTGACCACACCGGGCACGCTCTGTGGATGTTGATTTTGTCCATCCACACCAGATGCGATCAGGATAAGCAGGTTGAAAAATCAAAACGAACTCTGAACCAACTATATTCATTTGGGGACAGGTCGAAACATGAAACATTCATGGACATTTAGCTAGCTAGCGTGCTGTTGCTAGCTAATTTGTCCTGGGATATAAACATTGGGTTGTTATTTTACCGTGAAATGCACCAATTTCCTGTTTTTTTCCTGGATCTTTGTAGAATTTTGACCCATTTTGAGTCACACAAATTGTGTTGTTCTCTACTCCAACAAATAATCCACAGATAAAAGGGAAATTTAGTTAGTTTCTAATAATCTCTTTCTTCTTCTGTGGAGACTTTATATGGCGGTTGGCAAACCAACTTTAAGGTGCATTACCACCACCAACAGACTGGAGTTGGACCTTAGTTCAGCTTTCAATCACCCAAGTGCGTATATGGTCCTAAAAACCAATGAGGAGATGGGAGAGGCAGGACTTGCAACGCGTCAAAAATAGAACCAAGTTATATTTTAGTGCCTGGCTACGTAGATGCTCATTGACGCACGCAAGCAGTTTGGATGAAATTATTCAATAACATGTATTGTACATTTATTTTGCGGTCAGCATGTAACACACAAGATCTGGTCCCTAGACAAAACTACCAGAGATGCTAGCAAAACAACACAAAACCACATAGACATTGCATAAATAGAGGCAAGGTGCAAAGCAAGTTTTTCTTGTTTATTATCATTGTGTTATGCTTGATGAAATGAGGACCCAAAAGGCGACGTAATAGTAACAGAGTCTTTTATTCCAGTATTAAAACAAAATAATGATTCTCCTGGATATAATCAATGGTAATCAAAACAGGAAAACTGAAATCCTCCTCGTCAATAGAGAGGAACGACTGGAGACGCGGACCCACAGACTGCAGGGTCGCTTCAGGAGGGCACAGCCGTTAGCTGACATAGACACCTGCTCACACGCCAGCTCTGAGAAAGCAAAGAAACACGACAGGGGGCGGGACAAGGCGACCCTAGAACAGCAAACATCAAAGCAGAATCCGACAAAGGACAGGAGCGCGGAAAACAGAGGGAGGAAATAGGGACTCTAACTCAGAGGCAAAATAGGGAGCAGGTGTGAAAGAGTAAATGTAGGTCGTAGGGGAGAATGAGGAAAACAGCTGGCAGCAGGAACGGAACGGATAGAGAGAGAGAAAGAGAAAGAACTAATAAGGACCAGCAGAGGGAGAGCACAGGGACAAGACATGATCAAAGACAAAAACATGACCAGTACCCCCCCACTCACCGAGCGCCTCCGTGGCGCACTCGCGAGAGGAACCCTGGCGGCAAAGCGAAGGGAAAATCATCAATCAACGGAACGGTTCCAGCACGTCCCGAGATGGAACCCAACTCCTCTCCTCAGGACCGTAACCCTCCCAAATCCACTAAGTACCTGGTGACCACGTCCCGAGGAACGCATGTTCCTATGATCTTTCCGTACCTTTGTAAATTAGGGAGCGCCCTCGACAAGGACGGGAGGGGTGGGGGGGAGGGAAGACGATACGGTGTGGTGCGCGTGAACGAAAAAGGCTTGACACAGGAGACATGGAAAGACAGGGTGGGACGCGGACGAAGATTGTTGCGGGAAGGAAGCAGTCGCCACAGCGACAGGATGGGACGACTGAGAGACAACGGAAACGGAACCAATATGAAGCCGCGGAGTCAACTTGCGGAGAAGCCTGTCGTAAGGGAAGAGCGTTACGAGTGGAAAGGCCACACCTCTGAACCGCGACAATTACCCTTGGTGAAGACTCTTAAATTCCTACGTTTATTGGTGGGCTCTCACAGTCTGCGCCCTGTAACGGCAAATGTGCAGACACTGGGACCCTCCTTCCATGGGCGCCTAGACAACGTTGGAACAAAAAGCCCTGTAGCGGAAGGGGAACGCTGGACTCGGCTGGAAGCTGGGAACGAAAAACAGAGGAGAGCCTGGTAGGCCAAGACTTACTCTTGAGAACTCGGGAACTGCCCGTGTAGCGAGTACGAGGAAGCGAGTTGTTGAGCACCCAGCCACCAGGGGAGCTTGTCTCTGCCCAAGACGCAGGGTTCGAAAACGACAATGGGCTGCGTAATATTTTGGCGACCAATCGAACTGAATTGGCCCTTTCTGCTTGCCGGTTAGACTGAGGGATGAAACCCGGGAAGAGAGACGGGACGGTAAGCCCAAATCAAAACGACAGACCCTCCCATCCAAAAACTTGTTGAATATGCGGACCCTCGTCTGAAACGGCAGTCTAACGGGCATGAGGCCATGAATTCTGAACACATTCTTCAATGAATGATTTGATGCCGTATCCTTAGCGGAAGAAGCCTTAGCAGGGGGAATGAAATTGATGTGCCGCCTGAGAAACCTATTCGATTAAGACCGTAAGGATCACAGTTACTCGCCCGCCAGGCGGAAGGACACACGGTTGACCCCAGTATAAGTGTACATTAAAGGTGTAAGGGAATGTGAGACCTGGTCGAGAGAATAGGAAGTCCATTGTCTAGGCGCGAATGTAGGAGCTCTACCCTGAACTTTAGTCCTGCCGCGCAGGTCCGAACAATAGCTCAGCCACGAAAGAACGGCTGTTCTCGTGCCCCGCTTCCTGAAGAGGCCACCAAAAACCGCTGGCGAATATGAGAGGAGCAACCGTACCCCGACGCCGGGGCGTGGCCACGTAACTTGAGCGGGAAGATTGAGCCCACTGAAGAAACAGGCCAGACGAGTGGAAGAGACAGGAACGAACCAGAAGGTTACTAGGAACAAGCGCACGGGCGACGCCAGTTGAAGGAGTGCTTGCTCTTAACCTTGTCCTCTCACATTCTTTCCCAGACAGTCAACCCGACAAAACACGCCCTTCAAGCCGGAGAATTCCCTTCGGGGCTCGGTACGAAGCCACCTAGAAGAACTAAAGAGACGGGATAAGGCATCAGGGCTTTGGTGTTCTTTTTCTCTCATTCACCTCGGTGCACGGATAGAAATCACGAACTCGAAAACCAGAGCGAAAAAACAACCCCAACGAGCTTGACGTTGCATCCATCGATTGGCCGCAAAACGGGACTGTACTCAAGGTTCTTATGGTTCAGTTCCAACAACACAAAGGCAACGGGACGGCGCCGCCTTCCACAAACCACTGTTCGCCAATTCTGGCCCATATGGGCTAAGCGGGATGGCAGAGCAGTTCGCGGTTTACCCACATTCATATGTTTGCGTTCCGAGGGGCGCAGGCGATGAGAAAAGTTAAAGCGCAAGGAATGGACCTTTATCGTCAGACTGGCAAGCGCTGAGGAACAGAATGGCTCCCACGCCCACCTCTGAAAGCCGTCAACCTCGGACAATGAATTGTTTAGTCACGTTCAGGAAGGTTAACAAGGATAGACGGGCGGGGATGTAAAAACGCGTTCTCTTGAGGAGAATCAAAAAAAAGCTTCCCTGGGCGAACCCGGGAACCACTTTTAAAGCAAGTTCTTGACAAGAAAGTCAGAGCTGTGAGAGGGGCAAGCCATTTGAACCCGAAAATTACGAATTGGAAAACGTCCGATAGAAATTAGCGAAACCGACGAAAAAGCGCTGCAACTCGAACATCGTGACTTAAGGGACGGGCCAAATCGCTGACACCCTGGACCTTAGCGGGATCACATCTGAAAGCCTCCGGAAATAACAGAGCCGAGAAAAGTTGGACAGGAGGAGACATGAAAAGGCGCACTTCTCAGGCCCTTCACTAGAGGACAAATCTCTCTAAAAGGCCGCGGAGTCTACACGTCCCGAACGGCGGAACATGATTCTCGGTGACGGTTGAAAAAAAATCAGGGATATCGTCAAGGTAAAACGAAAACAAAAAATGTTCAGCATGTCTCTCAGTACATCATTAACTAATGACCCCTGAAAAGACAGCGGAGCATTAGCCGAGGACCGAACGGTTCAAGAACCGGTATTTCAAAATATGCGCCTTAACGGAGTGCTTAAAAACGCCGTTTTCCATCGTCGTCCCCCCCTCCTGATGCGCGTACGAGATGGTAAGCGTACGAAGGGTCCAACCTTAGTAAAGCACCTTGCGTCCCTGTCAAAAATTCTCGAAGGCTGATGGACATAAGGGGAAGCGGATCCAAACGATTCTTTAACCGTTATGTCCATATCAGCCCTCGATACATCCACGCAGGGCGGAGGAAGTTACCCGTCCCTCTTCTTAACAAAGAAAATTCCCGCTCCGGCGGGAGAGGAAGAAGGCCCACAATCGAAGGTACCGGGCGTTCGGAGAGAAACAAGATCAGATAATCTCCGAGAGCCTTACGTTACGGGAGCCTGACAGAGGATAGAGTCACCCCGGAGGGAGTGGGTCGCCCCGGTAGCGCGGTCAATATATACAAGAATCATACGAGCCGGTGAGGAGGCAAGGGGCTGGCTCCTGCGACCGACCTGGAACGGGACAGTGCGCAGATCATGATATTCCTCCGGAACACTTACCTGTCAAATCACCAGGGTACTGTTCCTCCTTGCAGTAGAGGGGACAGAAGCACAGGAGGGAGCTAGCAGACATTTAAACCACTTCACACGACAAGAAACGTTCAAGATAGGATAGATTATACTAGGACCAATTAATAGAAGGATTTATGACATACTAGCCAGGGATGAACCCAAGAAACAACAGGTTGTAAAGGTCGTGAACCGAAAATATCAAAAAAGGAAATGGTCTCCAGTACTGTGCTTACCAGATACTGTGAGGGGTTACAAGGGTAGTCTGTCTCACAATCTGATACTGGGGAGAAAGGACTAACCCATCTTATAGGCAACTATGGGCGTGGGCTTCCCTAACTGTCTCTGAGAGGAATGTGCACTGTCAATGTTTCCGAGCCCATGCTTCGTCCATTAAAAACAACCCTCAGCCCCTGAGTCTATCAAAGGCACTCCAGGAAGCAGCCGCAACGGGTCCCAGCGTAGATGGACCAGACAAGGGTAGTACAGGATCTTGATGGAGAGACCTGAGTAGCTAAGCGCTCACCAGTAGCCCTCCGCTTACTGGATGAGCTCTGGCTTTTACGGACATGACATGACAAAATGTCCACAAGAACCGCAATAGAGGCAAAAGGCGGTTGTGGTGATCTCCGTTCCCTCTCCTCTAGTCGAGATGCGAATACCTCCCAGCTTGCATGGGCTCAGTCTCTGAGCCGCTGGGAGGAGATGGTTGAGATGCGGGAGAGGGAACAACAACCGTAAACGCAGAGACGCGAGCCTCCTCTCCACGAGCTCGGTGACGAAGAACTCACCCGTCGCTTCCTCATGCGGATGGCCGAGTGCAATCAAAGAGTCCACGCTGGAACGGAACCTCCCCGGAGAAGGACTCCCTATCCTTAAACCTCAGCGTGGAGTCCCTCCAGAAACGAAGCGAGCGAGCAACGCCGGCTCGTCCAGTCACTGGATGGCAGCAAGAGTGCGAAACTCTATAGAGTAATCCGTTATGGATCGATCACCTTGACATAGGGAAGCCAGGGCCCAGGAAGAGCCTCCTTCCCAAAACTAGAACTGAACGACAAAAACCCGGATTCATCTCCTCTTTTAAAGTTCTGATAATCGTTAGAACACTCAGCCCTTGCCTCCCAGATAGCTGTGCCCCACTCCCGTGCGCGACCATAAGGAGTGGATATGACGTAAGCGATCCGAGCTCTCTCACGTAGAGTACGTGTTTGGGCTGGAGAGAGAACACAAATATCACACTGGGGTGAGAAAAGGAGCGACACTCAGTGGGCTTGCCCAGAGTAACATGGTGGGTATTAACCCTAGGTTCCGGAGACTCGGAAGACCAGGAAGTAGCTGGTGGCACGAGAGACACGAAGACTCTTGAGAACTGTCAGAGAGATCGGAGACCTGAGGCGCCAGGGCTCTCAGGCACGGCACTGACGAAGCGCAAACAATTTCCTGCTCGTGTCTGCCGAGCATTGCTCCCTCGGAACTCGACACGGCAGTAGTATTGAAGAGAATCCAATAGTCGCCATGGGTCCATCTCTGGGTCGGATTCTCTTCTTTATGCGGATGAATGAGGACCCCAAAAGCGACACGTAAGTAACAGAAGTCCTTTTATTCCAGTATTAACACAATAATGAGTCTCCCTGGATATATATCAATGGTAATCCAAAACAAAGAAAACTGAGAATTCTCTCTCGTCAATAGAGAGGAACGACTGGAGACGCGCGACCACAGACTGCAGGTCGCTTCCTCAGGAGGGACAGGCCGTAGCTGACATAGACACCTGCTCACACGGCAGCATCTGAAGAAGGCAAAGAACACGACAGGGCGGAACAAGGACACAGGAACAAGCAAACATCAAACAAGAAATCCGACAAGGACAGGAGCGGAACAAGCGACGAGGGAAAATAGGGAACTCTAATCAGAGGGCAAAATAGGGGACAGGTGTGAGAAAGAGTAAATGGAGGGTCGTAGGGAGAATTGAGAAAGCAAGCTGGGGGCAGGAAACGGAACGATAAGAGAGGAGAGAGCAACCCGAAAGAAAAGAGGAACAAAGAAAAACCTAAATAAAGGACACACAGAGGGATAAGCACCACAGGACGAACACCAGACATGATCAAAGAGCAGACAAAACATGAACACCATTTAGAGAATGAAATGTCGAAGGATATGTATTGTCTTTGTGTAGCCCTTTCCACTCACTTCCTCTGTTACCCTGTATATGTGTTGAAAATGGAAATGTTGTTATTTATAAGCGGCAAAATTGGAACGCAGTGGCTGTACAGTAACATGCTATACATGATGTCATGTATAGGGGTTTTCAATGACAGCTGTTATAAACTTGAGCGCCACATGTGACAAGAAGATTCCCCCATCACCTCCTGCTAATTGGGCTACTTTTTCACATTTGTTGTTGTCTGAGTGAGGGTAATGCTGCAAATCGAGATGAGTCGATGTGTTCTAAAGATGAGATGTTAGAGGATTATAATAAATATCGCTTTGACGCCATACAAGCAAACTACACACCTGTGAGTCCAAATGTTAACATTTCCATATTTGTAAACTCATGTATTTCACAGTATCAACGTTAATGATTGCTATGTTTGTTCCACAGTTACAAGGGTGGTATGTGTTATACCCTGGTTTGCCCTGAACAGAATGAGCCTATGTGTGTCGTAATGTGAAGAAAATTTGCCGCAGAACACACACTTGAATGCACCCATGACTCCATTCTATGCGCACCAAAATTMCAATCTGTTTGTCTGAAGTACCTTTTGAAAGCCTAACCCTCAGGTCATATTTTATAGCTTAGCTAGCCATGTTGGCAATAGAACAAGCTTTCAAATAATGTCCACCTGACCCAGATTACGATTTATAATGGAACTTGATGGTGGGGATGCAGGGSTGTGTTCCAAACAGAATCCTGTCTGCTAGTGTCAGTTCCTTAACGGCAAAGCTAGGAGAGCTCAAAAAAGCACCTTACAGTTGAATGCTCTTTCCTTGAGTCCTAAAAGTACGCTGAAATTAC
This sequence comes from Salvelinus sp. IW2-2015, assembly GCF_002910315.2. Classification (NCBI taxonomy): domain Eukaryota; kingdom Metazoa; phylum Chordata; class Actinopteri; order Salmoniformes; family Salmonidae; genus Salvelinus; species Salvelinus sp. IW2-2015. Next base: position 2,638,839 of record NC_036865.1, on the reverse strand, counting down.
TTAGGAACCGTGCACAGTTTGGAGAGGTGTGTGGCCCCTTGGAGACACCAGTTAGACCCCTTAATCAAACCTCTGAAATCGTTTTCTCTCATCTAGCGCCTACATATTTCATTATTGAAAAGTGCTGCGAAAGGCACAGTAAATGTCAAATGAACATARAATCAACAGTGTAATGTTTGGATTCAGTTTTGTGTCAGGTCCTCACCTTTGGTCTGATAAGTTCCCCATCATYGTCAAAGTTTTGTCTTTCAATTKCTACCATGGTAATGCATATGCTTTTTATAGTTCTTCTGTTCGAAACATTACAATTTGGCCCTATCCATATTGGCCAATTTCCACAAGTGTAAGGGCTTAACGGATGTGGTTCAGTGAACTATGCTCTTGCCTGAAACCTCGAAGGTGCGTAGCTTGTTCCAACACTWCAGCTCAGCAGGCTAACACAGTMTTGTGGCGCACATCAAAGACCATATGGACAAGTAAAGGTTAAATAAGAAATCTAAAGCGGTTTCTCCTGGAACAGGATCTGGGTATAGACGGTGTTGGAGCTGAAAGGGATGCTCAGGGATGGAGGGAGAGGACGGAGAAGTGGAGGAGGAGGAGGAGGGGAGTTCAGGGCTGGGTCATACCAGCTGCAACTCTGGATACATCAGGCTGTGCTCCACACAGACCTTCGACTGGAGGAGTGGAGAGGGAGAAGGTTWGCATAGTTCAAATCCTTCTCCCCCTCATTTACAGTTGTTGAAGGTATTGGTTTACAGGCTTCACATTTTCTCCAGTATAACAGAACATTCTCTGTAACAGAAGAACTGGACAGGGATCTAAGGAGGGGGAATTTTGTTTAAAAGGAGCTCTATCCCGTGTCCTCAGATCCCCTCTCAGTCACACTAAATTCAATCAGCAATCTGCGTGGGAGCGACTCATTCATTTCTTGGCCAGGCAAAGTCAGACCAGGTGAATTACAGTGAATTACAACACAGCTCGATCTCAACAATAACACCTTTTTCTACCGACAGGATACAGATTTWAAAAAATGTTCACTGATCCTTTGTATTTTTATTTGTGGTCCATATTTTGTATGATACTTTTTACAGTTAATGTAAATGTAATAAAGACACAACAGACTAAATAAATAATTTTGTTTGGAAAGCAATAAAGCTGAATAGAATTAGCAGGCTCATAACAGGAGGACAGAGCAGCAATAACTGCAGCAGAGAACACACACAAGAGCCCTCTGAGACCAACTCTGGAACTCCCCCTCTCCTACACCCAATAACGCAATTGAAAAATATAAGTAAATGAGATTTTCAAATGTAAACATTATACAATTTATGACAAAAAGATTAAACACRGAAAATGATTAATAAAGGATGGGAATCAGAAGGCAGAAATCMTGTAATTTAATTATGTAACTTTATGTGTTGTAATTGGCTGAGGGTGTRGGTGTAGGTGACCAATAAGAGGAGCTCTTAAGGACAGATTGACATTTTGTCCAACTCAAGGTGTCATAATATTTCCACATGACTCTCCCYTTGTATTGTAAAATACATTGAACACCCTCCCTCCACATAGAATAAACTCAAAATAATGTTTTCAACCACAAATAATAATAACTGTAACGACCCTGTGTTTAAAAAGACACAACAGACTAAATAAATATTTTTGATACAAGCATTTTGCTACACCCGCAATAACATCTGCTAAATATGTGTATGTGACCAATGGAATTTGATTTGATTTGAGAAATGTGGATATTTACTTTGCTTTTGTGGCTGTCACGCCCTGACCTTAGATATCTCTGTTTTCTATATATTTTGGTTAGGTCAGGGTGTGACTAGGGTGGGTACTCTAGTGATGGTACGACAACAAGGAAATGTTGCTTGTCAATCTCGGCGTAATCCACATGGATGCCTTCCCATGGTGTAGCAGCCCAGGACCATGGATGAAGAGGTGCAGCAGCAGGCTTGTTGCGAACATCTTCACAAGGTGAGCAGTGGCCTACATGCTGTTGAATGTCCTGATCCAGTTCAGGCCACCACAGATAACTGCGGGCGAGTGCTTTCATTCGAGTGATCCCTGGATGTCCCTCATGCAGGTCAGATAGCAGTCTCCTCTGGAATTTGTGAGGTACCACCAYYCTTGATCCCCACWGAACACATCCTTGATCAGTRGACRAYTGGTCTTTCTTGTCRATGAATGGACGAAGGTTATCGTCATTTACGAAGGTTGGCCAATCGCCTAATGTTAAATCCAAGACTTTGGAAAGCACTGGGTCTTTCCTCGTYTCCTCTGCYATGTCTGAAGCAGATATGGGCAGTTCGTCRATGAGAGAGATCTGGAAGACKGCTCTATCATCTTCACTGTCGGAGTCACTATTGCATGGTAGTCTTGATAGGGCATCCAGTGATCACTGGATCGTCTGTACTTGAACTCGTAGTCATAGGCTAGCAATATCAGAGCCCAACGTTGCATTCGAAGTGCAGCAAGGGTTGGTGTGGCTGATTTTGGTCCAAAGATGGCCAACAGAGGCTTGTGATCTGTCAGCAGTTGGAACTTCCTTCCATAGAGGTATTTGTGAAACTTCTTCACTTCGAATATTATGCTCAGGGTTTCCTTCTCAATTTGAGCATAATTTTTCTCACTTGGTGACAGAGTCCATGATGCAAATGCAATAGGGTGTTCTTCATCTGACGGTAGAACATGTGAGATGACGGCTCCTACTCCGTATGGAGATGCATCACACGCRAGTCTCAGCTTCATCTCTGTGTCGTAGTGGGCAAGCTCCAATGGTTGGTGCTGACACGAGGATGTCGTCCATGAAGCACACAACGTTGTCTATACCGTCCAAGATCTGATCCATTGTGTGTTGGAATATCGCTGGAGCTGTCGAGATTCCATAGGCCAAGCGATTGAATCTGAATAGCCCCTTGTGTGATTTGATGGTCCGATACTGTTCTGACTCCGGATCTAGCTTCAGTTGCTGATAAGCGAATGACAGGTCCAGCTTACTGAAAACCTTCCCACTAGCTAGAGTGGCAAACAGATCTTCAGCATTTGGTAGTGGATATTCCTCTGGTAGTATGCAGCGATTTACTGTGACCTTGTAGTCTCCGTATATTCTGATGGTCTTGTCTTTCTTTGGGACTACAACGATTGGAGCGGTCCAGTCGCTCTTCTCTGCTTTCGTGATGTTATTCTTCTGTAGGCGGTCCAAGATAGGCTTGGTTCCTTCTTGCACTCTGCCTTTTGCTGTCTTGTATTTCGCCGTAGCCATCTTTGAAAMGTTCTTTGTGCTTCTCCAGCATGTTAGTGAGTGTAGCCTGACTCACTGGTTTGTCCTTTCTCAGACTGAAGATTTCTCCCCAGTTCAACTTGATCTTTTGTAGCCAGTTTCTGCCTAGCAAGGCTGATTTTTCTCCTTTAACAATGACAAGCGGTAGCGTTCACTCCTTCCCCTCATACCGGACTGGTACCTATGCCTTGAAAGAGTTTCAGTAAGTTCTGCATAGGTCAACTCCACTGCTTTTATTGGTTCAATGAGACCTATCAGCAATCCAYACTCAGTTGGACCCAAAACACTGAGAAATACGTCTGCTTTCTTTTCATTTTTGATTTCATTTGCAGCCAGCCAACGCTCAAAACGCTCCAAATAGGAATCAAAATCCTCTTTTGTAGCCTCAAACTCGCAAAACGCAACATTCTTCCCTTCAAGCAAAGTCCGTTTTAGAAGCTTAATCACCTCGCCGCCACTGTAATATTTGTGTTGTGGAGAAATGACCAGGCAGGAGATGGGATTACAGTTAGTTTCGTTTAGTCAAAACCTCTCCTGCTCTACAGCCCTGGCCCAATAGTGCACATGTGCATTTCCTATTCGGTGTAGTAACATAACACTGCCGTAATACATTACTGCTTAGTAACAGCATAGTAGCTAATATAAACAGATGTAGTTCACAGATACTACACTTCAAGATGTTCAAACGTTCAAAGATGACCAGCATGGACATCCTGGTTGTCACCGACCATTTTACCAAGATGGCCCGTGCCTTCCTGTGTCTGAATCAATCAGCTAAAGCAGTGGCTCATCAGCTGTGGAACAACATCTTCTGTGTGTATGGTTTTCCTCATCGTATCCATTCTGACCAAGGTGCCAACTTCAAAAGTAACCTGATTGCTGAGTTGTTGAGTGTTGCAGGAGTCCAGAGGTCGCACTCGACCCCATACCACCCTATGGGCAACGGAGAGGTCGATAGGTTCAACAGAACGCTGGGAAATATGATCCGAGCTTTAGCTACCAGAGCGAAATACAGATGGCCCCAGAAGCTGGAGTCGTTGACCTTTGCTTACAACTGTACAGTCCATGAAACAACAGGCCACGCCCCTTTCCAGTTGATGTTTGGGAGAACAACCACGTCTGCCCATTGACATGATGTTTGGAGCAGCGCTGCATGACTCAGAGGTTGTAGACTATGACAAGTATGTCAAGTCCCTGACGAGAAACCTAGGAGAAGCCATGGAGACGTTTCATGTGTCGGTGAGCAAACAGCTGAAGAGACATGCAGACCTGTACAACAGAAAGATCAGAGGAGCTCCTGTGGAAGTCAGTGACTGGGTGCTGCTGGCAAATAAGGGTGAACGTGGAAAAAGGAAGCTGGCTGATCGAAGGCAGGACAACCTCTACATCGTCGCAGAGACAATTCAATAAGATCCACACCTTCAAGATATGGAACGCTTCGACGGGCCCAACAAAAACAGTCCACTGCAGTCTGATAATATCGGTGAACTTATTGCCTTTCCCTGACGCTTCCTTAGAGACACCTGACACGGGAGACAGTGAGGATCAGAGTGAGAAGACAGAGGCCTCATCTGTAAATAACATAGCAGACATGGACATGGGCGAGAGGACTAGTTTGTGGGTATCAGAGCTGACCTCTGGAAATTCACAGTCAGAACCCTCAGAACACACCACATTCGGAGGATGCCACTGGTGACAAGTGTGTCAGAGCTGACCTTTTGAGAAGAAAGGTCACGACCCTCTGATGAGGAAAGGCATTCTGAAGATGACGCTGGGCCACAGTCGCAGAGCCCTTGACCTTGTCTATCCCTCGACTGTGGACAGTGACCTATCTATGGTGGTCGTAGTTTAACATGATAACCGTAATGATAGCTGGGTTAGGCCTGTCAGGTCAGGGACTGGTAGAGTTAGGAAACCACCATTGAGGCTCATAGAGACTATGCAGACACAGAGGGCGTTTTGAGTTCATTAGATGGGACTCCAGGTTGGCCTTTAGGTTATTTTCAGGTCAAGAGGGTCCTATGGGGGTAATGGGTCAGAGGTCAAGTAGGCCCAGGTTATTATTTTCATTCTATGAGGTAACCATTGTCACAGAGTGTACTTAACATGTAACAGGCATTTTTGCCAATGGGGTCTTAACATTCCCTTAATTCTCTTTAGAGAGTAGTCTTTAGACTGCAATATTTGGTGACATACAGTGCCTTAGGAAAGTATTCAGACGGCTGTAGATGGCTGTAGATTTGTCTGTAGCATGGAAACAACTGTGTATTAGCAGGAGCTAACGTGACCATTGCATCTCAAACAAACATGATAGAAAAGCACAACACAGGAAGCCTTATTCTAAAATGGATTAAATACACTTTTCCCTCCTTAATCTACCTACAATACCCCATAATGACAAAGCGAAAACAGTTATTTAGAATTTATGCACGTCTATTAAAAATAAAAAAACAGAAATACCTTATTTACATAAGTATTCAGACCCTTAGCTATGAGACTCGAAATTGAGCTCAGCTGCATCCTGTTTCCATTGATCATCCTTGAGATGTTACTCCACCTGTGGTAAAATCAACTGATATGACATGATTTTGAAAGGCACACACCTGTCTATATAAGGTCCCACAGTTGACAGTGCATGTCAGAGCAAGTAAAGGGTCTGAATACTTATGTAAATGTGAAATTATTATATATTTTTTTWAACATAAATGAGCAAATTGAATGTATTTTACACATCTCCGTCCCTTCCATTCTCCCTGTGTGCTCTAGTTGATGACATCACAATTGGCAGCCAATTGAGCTGTGAAATTCAGGAATAGAACAGTGAAAAGAATGAAAAAAGCCAGCAAAATGACAATCAGATTTTTTGTAAGGTTGCATGATGATACTTAAAGGGTTCATGTTATAACCATGTGTAAGTGCATTTATAAAGTGCTAATAACTGCAGGTACAATTTGGCTCACTATTTGGCAAGCACTGAACACGGTTTTGAACATTGCGTTGTAAAAGGTAACTCAATGTAACGTGTTACCACGTTGTCAAACGTGGCTGGTGTAACAGTCCTGCAACCGTCACGTTCGTTGTGCAGCATGACATTGACATTGCAGGATGACACTCACTACTTACTCTAAGTCGCTCTGGATAAGAGCGTCTGCTAAATGACAAAAATGTAAATGTAAATGTAAATTGAAAGCACTTCCTACATTAACTCCTTTTKTAAAGATTAACTTACTATACAATCATCTAACAATGTCTTCCAACAGGTGGCGTCACTCCTATGAGACACTTGTCCCTCAACTGACGGTTGCAGATGGTTTGTCTCGCTATCTGATGTAAGACAATGGTAACCGAATTGAATTGAATAGAATAGAAACCAGATGTGGAACTTCTCACCAATGGTTACATGATGTTTTAAGATACCTTAAAATGCAGAAAATCATGTTGAAAGTGTTTTCAAGTGAACTGTAGAGCTCTCTGTCCTATCACYCCCCTCCCAGAGTAATCAATTGATTCACTTCTGATTAACATGTGATCGATCATAATAAACAGTTGATGCAAACCACATGGTAGTAGAATGCAATTTATGGGCATCTGGCCCATAACATAAAACATAAGATAGATGCAGCTACCTGCTACCACACACATACACACTTCTGTCTGTATTCCCTGTTGCTACCTACTGTGCTCCTCTCTGCCCCATGTAGTTAAAAGAGTCTACTTTTCACTTTCTCACTATTATACACCAGTACAACCATGGAGTTACATTTGGCTATACAGAGCCTCGTTTCCCAGAGCCTTCGTAGCATTAAGATCATTGTTAGAACCTTCATACGATGTATCSTTAATAGCCAAGGTGTTTCCCAGAGCCTTACAGTAATGTAGCTCTTAAAAACTTTTGCACATCTGTGAGTGATCCAGACCACTCACAGAGCAGCCAAAGTGCATCGTTAGATGCTTCTTTCSCCTTCSGCRTCACTTTATTCACAGAAGATCTCCGCTAAAGATAGAATCAAGATGTTCAGGCAATCTGTCTGACTGTGACTGCCAATAAGTTGAAGTTGATTATGGATACAAAGTTGCCAAACAAGGGAAGGATAAAATTAAGCTTCAAATGATAACCGAGATGACTGCATTAAAAGATATATAGGCAACATGGGCCTAAATACAGTATAAATGGAGAGAAAAAAAGATTCAAAATTCAACTACAGAATCCACACATCCTATATTGAAAACTTAAACATTGGAAATGCCTAATACAAGCATTGYGACTTTGACATTCGAGGTGTGTTTGTTATTTGTAAATTGACAAAGCCCATTACTTGCGCTAAGTTTTCAATATTTGTTTAAGGAAATGCCAATGATTATGTGAAAGTGCAGTGAGCATTTCCATAGAGTCAGTGTTTCAGTGTCTCATGTGCCTCTTAAATTGGAGAGCTGAGCTTTTCATTAAGAGGAGAGCACAGCCACAGAGTAGTGATGGGTCATTCGCGAACGAGTCGGCTCTAAGAGCTGGCTCTTGTAAGTGAACGTTGGGAGCCGGCTCGCATATCAGAAGAGCCGAATCTATTTATAAAAACATAAAAAAATTAAGATATGAATAATCTAAATATTTAAATGAATAGAATTAACTAATTCAAATAAAATAAATGTAAATGTAAATGTAAAATAAAATAAATAAAATCATATTGGCCTAAATGCTCAAGCGCACACACACTCGTTCTGACTGTCGGCTCAGACTAACAGCCTCACCTGTTGTTCCTGTCAATCAGARACACAGTGTCAACCAATGAACCAAAGAWGCGTGAGGGAGGGCCGAGCCAACTCACTCACAGTCACACACTTAGTAGCCGAGGAGAGAGAGGAAGGACAGCTGTGAAAACAACAGCTGGAAAATGAGTCGGAAGCACAGTAGCATTTGRATGCATTTTAATAATGTACTAGAGCACAGTGTAGAATTTGCCAAAACAAAATCTCATATAAAGCCGGTTCTACGCACAACCTMCACCGGCAGATACGAACTGTGCACCCAACTGTGAAGCTARCTGTAGTGGAGCTTTGAGAAACTAGCGGGCCTGCTAGTGATAGTGGTGGAGCCAGCACCTCCACCCGTGGAGATGTATCCACTCAGTCAAGTAGGCCTACTCCRCRACCCACAGCAACGCAGTCTTCTATGGACCAGTTTATGCCAAAGTCTATGTCTGTAGCAAAACAAGGCCAAATTGATATTACATTGGCTAAAATGATTGCCACCGATTTCCAGCCATTTTYGATCGTGGAGGACAGAGGTTTTAGAAATTATAGCAATAGTCTAAATCCAATGTTTGAGTTGTAGTTTCKTTTATTTTTACAGGGACAGTGCACATTAATCAACGTTTCAGTAAAAGTGCCGGTTTTAGCCAGCCGGCTAATTTTCAACTGCAGTCCCTGGGCAGGTTATTAAAAACCATTCAATATAGACAATCATTGAGCAGTGAGCACACGCAGAGCAACAGAGGACAAGCAAGACATAGCATACAGACAGAGCAACATAGAACAAAAAGCAAACAAGACAAAATCCATAAAAGCAACAATGTGTTTCCACACCTCACAAGCTACAGAACACAGACAACATGGAACGCAGAATACACAGCTAGGGATTATGTTCACAAATCTGATGACCTTTAGCCATGTCTTCACGCATTTTGTGAAAGTGTGATATGTGGTGCAGTTATGTGTGTCTGATGGCAGTGTATTCCAGACATGGGAAGCTCTCACAGAGAAAGCGGATTTACTAAAGTGCTTTTCCTTAAGGAAATATACAGTCACCTTTCATGGCGACATTGTGGATCTGCTGCCATATGTTTGGGTTTTCTGTTTAACAAAAATACTGAGTGGAGGGGGAGCCAGGCCATTTAGGATCTTGAATACAAGACATGCGTCGGTGTATTGCAACAGAATTTTTTTTTTGCCCCCCCCCAAAAAACCTTCAGGGAAAGGCCCCTTCCCCATTTTTTGCCTTTCGGAGGAATGTAACAGTGATGATGGCTATTGGGCTTCCTATCAAGCACTTTGAGAGCCTGTTTGTAGACAKACTGAATAGGTTTTAATGTTGTACAGCAAGCTTGGGCCCAACTAGTCAAGCAGTATGTTAAGTGGGGGAGTATCATAGATTTGAAGTACAGTTTTGCTACCTCTGTAGTCAAACAATTTCGTATAAATCGGAAATTAGCTAGGTTGAACTTGGTTATTTGAATTACCCTTTTCACATGCTTATGTACACAATTCCAAGCAGGAAAACCCTTTCAAAATCACTCATTCCACAACTGTACGAGAGCACACAGGCTTCAGTGCGGGAAAGAATCCGAAAAGCTACTGCAGTTTGCCTTACCACTGACTGCTCGACATCAAGGGTAACCACTTCTTACATGTCGGTTACATGTCACTTCATTGAAGATTTTTCGATGTCTATAGCTGTCTTCTGGACTGCTTTGAGTTCAGTGACAGGCACACCTCAGAGAACTTGGCAGAGGAACTGTTGAGAGTGGCCAGAGAATGGCAAGTAGATGGAAAAGTGGTCTGTTGTGTTAGCGACAATGCAGCTAACATAACCAATCAACCTGATTGTAAGAGATGCTCTGAAGGTGATGAAGCCCACTGTGGACAAAGTGAAAGCAGATGTGGAATACTTCCACAGGAGCACAGCAGGTGCTGAAAAACTGAAGTCYAGTTTCTTGAGTCAAAGGATGCCATCGTCTCTACCCTGGCCATTGTCAATGCACCTGTTGARGCTCTGACCCAAGAGGAATGTGAGGTGGTGGAGGAGGTGTGCAGAGTCCTGGAACCCTTTGAGCAGGTCACTGTGGAGATCAGTGGAGAGAGGTACAGTAAGCAGTTATTACTACATCATTATTTAATCCAGCATTATATATGTATATGAGCAGTAGATGAGAATGTAGTATCAGTGGACAAAACATSAACCTGAACTAAGTTACTGTTCTCTCTTTTCAGCTATGTGACAGCCTCAAAAATGATATCCCTGTGTAAGGGTCTGCAGCGAATCACAGCCAGCCGCCAGAGAGAAGCAAATGTAACCACAGGACATGTGACAGAGTTGATGGACACCCTATGTTCGTCAATGGACAGAACGTTCCACAGAATGGAATATAATATATAWAWATTTTTTTTWWATGTTTTACCTTTATTTAACTAGGCAAGTCAGTTAAGAACACATTCTTATTTACAATGACGGCTTAGGAACTGCAGCCCCACTTGTCCCCAGGTTTAAGAAGTTAGCCTTCAGTGATGCCAGAGCTATTGATGAGGCTCTTCAAAGAATAACCTCAGCAGCAGGGAGGGACAGCCCCAGCAATCAGCTGGCTCAGGCACCAGGGAAACAGGAAGAAGAGGGATCAGATGGAGCAGAAGCACCAGCAGTAGTGCCACAAACGTCTGCTGTTTGACGAGAGAGCAACTGGGGTTGCAGCTAAAGGAATCYCTCAGCAGATGCCATAATGGAGGTCCGATCCTATTTGGAGGAGCCCAGATCCTCCAAATAGATCCTCTGAGCTAGTGGAAGAACAAGGCCTCTGTCTACCCAGGGCTTACTAAAGTCATGACAGGTAGACTCTGCATAGTGGCCACATCCATTCCCTCAGAGGGTCTTCTCGAAAACAGGACAAATAATTACTGAGAGAAGAAACCGCATTAGCCCCTCGAAAGTGAGGCAGCTTGCATTTCTGAATGCAAATCTCTCATAAAAGCAAAATATGGTCAGCATTGCTGTGTGCTGCTGGTTATAACATGGCAATAAAGAAGAGAGAAAAGAGGGACCAGTTTAATGTTTTAAGTGGGATGCTGCAGTTTGCACATTGTTATTTATTTTTCTTTGATATGGTGCAATATTCTATTATTATGTTGTTCAGATTTTATTTGTTTTGAATAGTTACATTTATATGCACTTTGTTTATATACATTAAAAAAGTTATACGTTAAATGCACATGTGTGATAGTATCCTTCTTTTCTTTTTACATTTATTTCAATTTGTGGGATGCTGCAGTTTTGCAAATTGTTTTTTMTTTTTCTTTGATATGGTGCAATATTCTATTATGCTGTTCAGATTGTATTCGTTTTGAATGGTTAGATTTATATGCACTTTGTTTATATACATTAAAAAGTTATACTTTAAATGCAAATGTTTAATAAGCACTCTTTTTTTATAACAAACCAATGCATTTTTAAATACATTGTGGTTAAGGTAGAGTATGATTTCATTTAATCATTTAATYAGAATTGTTTTAACACCAATCATAGTCAAACTATCGCAAACTGTTTGACTTCAAAAAATACAAAACATGTTTTTTTAAAGAGCCGTTTGGGAGCCAAAAGAGCYGGCTCTTTTTGGTGAGCWGAGCCGAACGAGCCGGCTCACTGAAAAGAGCCGGAATGCCCATCACTACCACAGCATCGTCTGTCAATCATAAGCTCCACCCTTACACTTCAAACAACACAACGACACTCGATCGAGTTGACTTTTATCTAAGCAACCAATGAGGGAACAGTATCTGGTTTTTCCCGAAAGACTGTCATTTCCTGTTCAGCACATTATATTTGGGTTTCCGCTAGATAGCCAGTTTTGACTTTGTGGCTGTGCTATGTAGAGCAAAGTCATGACAACAACAATTTGAGGATAGGAATAAGGTTAGTAGTGTRGCTAAGGTTAGGCTTAAAATCACATTTTAAGAAGATAAACTGTAGAAATAAGCAGGGTTTATGACTTTGTACTGTGGTAATTAGTGACAACCAAATATTTGGCAGAATTATCAGCAGGGGATTTGATAGAGTTTATTTTTATTATAAAAATGTAGACGTTATTGCCGTAATAACTTCCCCGGTTTGTAGCCCATTGAGCAGTAGACTATCACGGTGACATCCAGTTTGTTGCTACCAATATTACACGTTATTTTTTCGTGTAGGGTGCTATCCTTCAAATAAAACGAGTGGGTGTGGAAATTGTTGGATACCGAGTTTGCTCCGCAACTGAACCTTGTAAAACTAGCCAACATAAGGATTAGCCACAATGGTGTAATGTGCGGTTCACTTCAAAATAAAAGTCCCCTATTGAAAGCGATGCAAACGGATACAAATAGTGGAATCATGCATATTTGGACTAGATAATGCTAAACAAGTTCAGAATTTTTAGCATTATCAATACAATAATTCCTTAATTTGACACAAAAATAAAAAATCTGATGAAATCGCACTGTGAATGTATTACACTTCAGAATGGMATTGAGGGTACAGATTCATACTACAGCTATGACAATGTTTGTAGTGGTAGTAGTATGAATTGGGATTATGCCCGGTTCATTGTTTGTCTGGCTAGCTAGCTAGCTACATGTCTAAACAAAAGACTCCACTTCGCCAGATGATTACATGACCCATCACGTTAGCCAGGTGTGTCTGGGGGTGATTACGGTCATCTATTGTATTTCATGAACATGTGTACATGTCTGGACAATAGTGACCCATCCACWTAGCTAGATGTGGCTGGGGAGTGGTTATAGCATTTCCTTCAYATGACCSATCAATTTAGACAAGTGTGTCTGGGTAAGCGTCATCTAATAATTATAAAATATTTATACAATATTTTTAGCTGGACACTTTCTGTTTTTGATATTGCTACTATGCARGTAACCATTTCACTACCGTTTACACCAGGTGTGTCCATYCTTCTTTGACGTGAGATCTACTTTTTCATTTGCCAGMCTGATGAGATCAACCAGTCTCTAAATCTAAACCAGCCACCAAATGTATGAAACGCAACACACCACTGAGTATGGACCTGCCGCTATGATACCTATTTGATACCCAAATATAAATGTAGACCAATAACATGTTTTCCACAAATAAATGCAACTAATATCATTTCCTACCTTCCTACCTAGTGTATCTTTTGGCGTTGGGTGGASGCAAGTCGTTTTTAATAGTCAGGGCTGTAGCAGCTTGTTGCAAGTCTCATGCAGGCCACAAGGTGGTCATCAGTCATAGCAGTGCTGTACTTTATTATCTTCATGTGAGAAAATGCAGACTCACAAAGGTAGGTTGATCCAAAAAGGGCTGATAAGTTGAGAGCACATCTTATGTTGGGATACTTCTCCTCCAGCAGCAGCTCCCAGAACTCTTCCTTCATCTCAGTGGCTGCCTTGGATTTCAGCTGAATGTCATTTTGAAGGGTGTGAATTTCAGTTTCCGCTATAGTCGTGTCCAACTGAAAAAGTGATCCCATTTTGGAGGCAATGACTTCCACATTTATGTCTGTGCCAAACGGAAAGCACATATAAGTGGCAATAGGCTCAAGTGATGCAAAGTCAGTGAAACGACTGTCAAACTCAGATAAGATGCTCTGGACTTGCTCCACGCAATGTGCACTGTCAAGCTGTGCTGTATCCTTGTCCTGACGTTCCAAGTTCTGAATGCATGTGTTGAAGTGCAGGTCCTTATGTTACAGGTTTCTTGTGAGCAGTTGTAGTTTGCTTTTAAAGTGTTCACAGAACTGATCATGTCGATTACATGTTTGCCTTTTCCTTGCAGCTCTACATTCAATTCATTAAGCATGTAAGTTAGGTCAGTGAGAAAAGCTAAATCCAGGAGGGCACTGTGTCCTCAAGCTGTGCATATTCTGCAAGTTTGACCTTGAGAAACTCCTTGATTTCAGGCAACAACTCACTAAATCTCCCTAAAAATGTACCTCTGCTCAGCCACCGCACATCCATGTGCTGCAGCAGGTCTGTGTGCTCCGCTTCAGTCTCTTCTAAATGAGCGCGAAGTAGCCTCCGCTGTAGGCTTCTTGCTTGAATAAAACACACAATCTTCAACGCAACATCCATCACCTCTTTCATGTTTAACATCTTCCCGCACACGGCTTGCTGATGAATTATGCAGTGAAACTAAGACAGTCCGGAAAATAATCATCATGTTTGTACAATGCAACGAACCCACTAATGCGGCCTACCATAGCGGGTGCCCCATCGGTAGTAATGGAGACAAGCTTACAAAAGGCCAGTTGGAATATCTTCACCCCTGGGATGTCCTTTCAGTGGCAAAATGGCAAGTAGTTYGTCCTTTGTAATGTCAAATACCATTCTGATGAAAATGCTTAAGTGTGCAACATCTACCATATCTGTGGACTCGTCAAACTGGAGGGAATAACACTMGCAGTTGTCAATATCCTTCTTCAGTTGATCCTCGAGGTTCTCCGCTTTTCCCTCACATCTTCTTGTCACCGAATTTTCTGAACAACTGAATGTCATTGATGGCAGCCATCATTTCAGTCTTATTCTTAGAAATCCCCAAACAGCGAGTCTACAGCCTCAATAAATGCTTCCTTGATCATCTCCCCATCTTTGAACAACTTTTTATGCTTAGCAAGAACGCGACTCACACAATAAGATGCTATGGTTGCCGCCTCCCCTTTGGTCACAGGCCTTGTGAAAATTGACTGCTGCGATGCCAGTTGATGTTTTAGATCTTGTACCTTTCTTCTTCGTAATTCAGTCTTTGCTGGAAAATCTCTTTCAATCGGTGAAAATYGCATTTCAATCGGTGATGTCACTCGCTCTGAGACCTTGAAGTAGTTGTTCCCCTTGCTCTGAAAGGGCCGCGGCTTTTGTGGAGCGATGGGTAATGATGCTTCGAGGGTGGCTGTTGTCTATGTGTGCAGAGGGTCCCTGGTTCGAGCCCAGGTAGGGGCAAGGAGAGGGACAGAAGCTATACTGTTACAATGATGCTGTTGCTGCGGAAAAGGGGGGTGAGTGTAACCGGTGTGAAATGGTTAGCGAGGTGCGCGCTAATAGCGTTTCAATCGGTGACGTCACTCGCTCTGAGACCTTGAAGTAGTTGTTCCCCTTACTCTGCGAGGGCCGTGGCTGTTGTGGCGCGATGGGTAACGATGCATCGAGGGTGGCTGTTGTCTATGTGTGCAGAGGGTGCCTGGTTCGGGGTGAGGAGAGGAACGGAAGCAAGACTGTTACACTGGCATCACCGTGACCTCGACTTGGAGTTGGCGGGCGGAATCTAACCGCACTAACTAAGCATACTTCAATAAGTGGGCAGGGACTTGTCATATTTTATGTAAATCATGTGACTTTTCAGACATTGCTGTGAATGGAGAACTGTTGAAAATTAAAACAGAAAGAGATTATAGGCATTGTGTGGCTGAATTTTAGTAGATGTATAATCATCTCACGATCGACTGGCAAGCACTCTGCAATCGACTAGTAGATTGCGATTGACTGGTTTCAGCACCCCTGGTTTACACCTTCTGTATCCTGTGAATGTGACAAATAAACTTTGATTTTATTTGATATAATGTGTGTTTACCAGAGACAGTCATTTGAATAACAACATGACCTACACCTGTCAGATTAGGATATAGGCCAAGGACTAGATAAAGTGTATTTTTATCTGGTGTTTAACATTATTGTAGGCTACTACTTTTAAAAATGGTATTCTTAAAAGCTTTGATTGTTTACTAAACTACTACTACTGTTTAGCACATGGCCTCACATGTGAATGCTTAAAGAGATGGTTGGGAATCATGTAGGCTTAAGGCTTAAGAGGGTGTGAACAATGCTGAATGGGTGTAGACAAAGAAGAGCTCTCCAGTAGGTGTACCAAAACGTTCAAGGGCCATTTTATCAAAAGTGGGGTTACAAGTTTATCAACTTTCAAAGCAGAATTACTTTCCCATTGTTCCTCAACTGCAGTTCATGATATACCATTTTCTAGTTCTGAGTCTCTAATTTTATCCGATGATAAGACCGAATTGATGAGAAAGCTCTGTGGCTCTACAAGATATCGATGTATGATGTGGAAAGCTAGGATTTTCAGAGTAAGGCAACATTCCAGGATTGGTAGATGCATGTTGCTTGAATTGAATGATAGATGGGAAGAAGGCGCAAAGCCTATCGGTTTTACTGTCATTTGATGAAGTGGTTCTTCCGACTTATGTCAAACTTGGGTATGTGAGATATGCGGTGAGACCCTATGTACAGAAGCCGCTGCAGTGTTACAATTGTAAAAAGTTTGGACACGTGGCAAGTGTTTGTGGTAGGAATACATGTGTAGTAGTTGAAGAGTCAGATGGCGCATGTTGCTGTAATTGTGATGGGAATCACAATCCCGAGTTCAGGGAGTGCCACGTAAGGATGAAGGAGGTCGCAGTAGTTAGGATCAGGGCTATCCAGCAGGTCTCCTATGTGGCGGCAGTGAAAATTGTTGAGTAGAGATGAGATGGTAGTGGATGTACCACAGTCTGCAGTGAATATCATGCAGGAGAAGGATCCCGACACACTAACAGTGAAGAAGGTGGACTTTGTTGCGTTTATAGCGCAAGTGATAAATTGGACTAGTCAAACTAATGAAAAATCAAAGAAGCTAGACATCATTGTGAAGGCGGCAAATATACACTGCTCAAAAAAATAAAGGGAACACTTAAACAACACAATGTAACTCCAAGTCAATCACACTTCTGTGAAATCAAACTGTCCACTTAGGAAGCAACACTGATTGACAATAAATTTCACATGCTGTTGTGCAAATGGAATAGACAAAAGGTGGAAATTATAGGCAATTAGCAAGACACCCCCAATAAAGGAGTGATTCTGCAGGTGGTGACCACAGACCACTTCTCAGTTCCTATGCTTCCTGGCTGATGTTTTGGTCACTTTTGAATGCTGGCGGTGCTTTCACTCTAGTGGTAGCATGAGACGGAGTCTACAACCCACACAAGTGGCTCAAGTAGTGCAGCTCATCCAGGATGGCACATCAATGCGAGCTGTGGCAAGAAGGTTTGCTGTGTCTGTCAGCGTAGTGTCCAGAGCATGGAGGCGCTACCAGGAGACAGGCCAGTACATCAGGAGACGTGGAGGAGGCCGTAGGAGGGCAACAACCCAGCAGCAGGACCGCTACCTCCGCCTTTGAGCAGGAGGAGCACTGCCAGAGCCCTGCAAAATGACCTCCAGCAGGCCACAAATGTGCATTTATTGTCAATCAGTGTTGCTTCCTAAGTGGACAGTTTGATTTCACAGAAGTGTGATTGACTTGGAGTTACATTGTGTTGTTTAAGTGTTCCCTTTATTTTTTTGAGCAGTGTATAACAGTTTCTGTGCTCTTGTCCATGTCTAATCCACCAGATTTCTCAAGACCATGCAAGACCTTGGCCCCAGCAGACACCACCACAAGAAAACCCAGGGATTCATTAGATGCTCTCCTCCTCCTCCTGGTGGGCAGCATTACCTCACTTACGCATGTTTCAGTACCAGCTGATGGAGGGAGAGATGGACACATCCCTTCGAGTGAGGGAGTTTTTGACTGGTAAAGATGTATCATATTTACAAATGTCCCATCACGACACAAAAAGCCTCMTGCAATGCGATTACAATGACATTGCAATATTTTGTATTCTTGTTCATTAGCTGCTGTCTGGAAGACTACGATAACATCTAGAGAGTTTGAGAGGGATGTGGAGTCGGTCATGAAAAAGTGGTTACAGCTGTCAACAGACGGTGAAGGAGGGAGAAAGAAATGAGCCAGGAGTGAGAGATGGGGAGGATGCACAAACTTTCCTCAAAAGCCATTTATAAAGTTATTGAATTTATGAAGAGAGGTGAAAATGGAGATGTGGTGCCAGGAGTGTGGGTGATGGATGGTGTGTGCATTCTCGGCTCCCGAGTGGCACAGCGGTCTAAGGCACTGCATCTCGGTGCTAGAGGTGTCTCTACAGACCCTGGTTCGATTCCAGGCTGTATCACAACCGGCCATGATTGCAAGTCCCATAGGGCGGCACACAATTGGCCCAGCATCGTCCGGGTTTGGCCTGGGTAGGCTGTCATTGTAAATAAGAATTTGTTCTTAACTGACTTGCCTAGTTAAATAAAGGTAAAATTAAAAAATAAAGAAATGAATGTGGCCAACCGTTAAAAGGAAGACACTGGAATAAGCTCTGAAACTTTGAGTCACGCCTGGCGAAGACTGGGTTCCATTTGAAGTCTTGCGAGGGAGATAACTGTGTTAAGATTAGCAACTGCATTACTTTGGTAATGAACATTCTTCTGTCTCAGGACAAGGCTTATGTTGTCTATAGGGAGTTAGGGCAGAAATAATTTCTTTGATTACCCTATAAACTCTTGTGAGTTTGTAATATATTTGGTGACCAACCTCTCCAAATCTAAAAATCATTAAACTTAATGAAAATGTACAGAAGTATGTCAAGTGAGGGAGACAACTGTGAGAGGGGTGTATTTGAGGGTGGAGAATGGTATGTAGTGAGGGATGGTAGGTGCTAGCTGGTGGTGGGAGAGATGGGGAGGATCTGTTCAACCGTGCCAAGGATAGACATATCTTCCCTGTCTCTAGGCTTGGSCGGTATATGTTTATACCATATACCGGGTGTAATGTCTCGACTTGACTCAGACTCACCGGAATCATTGACACGTACTCCAAACCCATCCAACTGCATACCCCAAGCATAGCCTCCATCTGTTCCTCATGTGCCTCACAGTGCCCCCCTGGTATTGCACCACTAGGTGTCGCTAATACACCACACCGGGGTATTTGGAAATGGCCACAGGATGGTTTTTAAATACCGTGAAAAATGTATTTGAAGTGTTTCATTACATTTTTATATTTGTAGATTMTTTTTAAGTAAATACCTGCAGTCAACTTGTGGAATACGTTAGGATATGAAGCAGATCGGGTTCATAATTTCACCTGTCACATTATTTTACATTATGAAGCTTACCATAGTTTCCCAGAACAGCAGAACAGCTGAGCCAGTCAYGTGTTTGTTTGTAAATAGCACAATGGGAAAAAGCGGGAGCAGGTGAGTCCAGCAGTGTATTGACAGGGGTTGCATTTTATATTGGAAGTCAAATATTTTTTGGCTTCAGTACAGTCTTGGCCAAAAGTTTGGAGAATGACACAAATATTAATTTCCACAAAGTTTGCTGCTTCAGTGTCTTTAGATATTTTTGTCAGATGTTACTATGGAATACTGAAGTAATTACAAGCATTTCATAAGTGTCAAAGGATTTTATTGACAATTACATGATCCGCCCTGGCATGCTGTCAATTAACTTCTGGGCCACATCCTGACTGATGGCAGCCCATTCTTGCATAATCAATGCTGGAGTTTGTCAGAATTTGTGGTTTTTGTTTGTCCACCCGCCTTTGAGATTGACCACAATTTCTCAATGGGGTTAAGGTCTGAGGAGTTTCCTGGCCATGGACCCAAAATATCAATGTTTTGTTCCCGAGCCACTTAGTTTCACTTTGCCTTTATGGCAAGGTGCTCCATCATGCTGGAAAAGGCATTGTTCGTCACCAAACTGTTCCTGGATGGTTGGGAGAGGTTGCTCTCGGAGGAGGTGTTGGTACCATTCTTTATTCATGGCTGTGATTTTAGGCAAAATTGTGAGTGAGCCCACTCCCTTGGCTGAGAAGCAACCCCACACATGAATGGTCTCAGGATGCTTTACTGTGGGCATGACACAGGACTGATAGGTAGCGCTGACCTTGTCTTCTCCCGACAAGCTGTTTTCCGGATGTCCCAAACAATCGAAAGGGGATTCGTCAGAGAAAATGACTTTACCCCAGTCCTCAGCAGTCCAATCCCTGTACCTTTTGCAGAATATCAGTCTCCCTGATGTTTTCCTGGAGAGAAAGGGGCTTCCTTGCTGCCCTTCTTGACACCAGGCCATCCTCCAAAAGTCTTCACCTTACTGTGCGTGCAGATGCACTCACACCTGCCTGCTGCCATTCCTGAGCAAGCTCTGTACTGGTGGTTCCCCGATCCCACAGCTGATCAACTTTAAGAGACGGTCCTGGCGCTTGGCTGGACTTTCTTGGGCGCCCTGAAGCCTTCTTCACAACAATTGAACCGCTCTCCTTGAAGTTCTAATAGATCCGATATGGTTGATTTAGGTGCATCTACTGGCAGCAATATCCTTGCCTGTGAAGCCCTTTTTGTGCAAAGCAATGATGACGGAACGTGTTTCCTTGCAGGTAACCATGATTGACAGAGGAATCAAATTAAATGTATTAATATAGCCCTTCTTACATCAGCTGATATCTGAAAGTGCTGTACAGAAACCCAGCCTAAAACCCCACAGCAAGCAATGCAGGTGTAGAGCACGGTGGCTAGGAAAAACTCTCTAGAAAGGCCCAAACCTAGGAAGAAACCTAGAGAGGAACCAGGCTATGAGGGGTGGCCAGTCCTCTTCTGGCTGTGCCGGGTGGAGATTATAACAGAACATGGCCAAGATGTTAAATGTTCAGAAATGACCAGCATGGTCAAATAATAATATCACAGTAGTTGTCGAGGGTGCAACAAGTCAGAACCTCAGGAGTAAATGTCAGTTGGCTTTTCATAGCCGATCATTTGAGAGTATCTCTACCGCTCCTGCTGTCTCTAGAGAGTTGAAAACAGCAGGTCTGGGACAGGTAGCACGTCCGGTGAACAGGTCAGGGTTCCATAGCCGCAGGCAGAACAGTTGAAACTGGGAGCAGCAGCACGGCCAGGTGGACTGGGGACAGCAAGGAGTCATCATGCCAGGTAGTCCTGAGGCATGGTCCTAGGCTCAGGTCCTCAGAGAGAAGAGAAAGAGAGAGAGAATTAGAGAGAGCATACTTAAATTCTAACAGGACACCGGATAAGACAGGAGAAGTACTCCAGATTAACAGATTGACCCTAGCCCCCCGACACATAAACTAGCTCAAATACTGGAGGCTGAGACAGGAGAGGTCAGGAGACACTGTGCCCCATCCGATGATACCCCCGGATAGGGCCAAACAGGCAGGATATAACCCCACCCACTTTGCCAAAGCACAGCCCCCACACCACTAGAGGGATATCTTCAACCACTCAACTTACCATCCTGAGACAAGGCCGAGTATAGCCCACAAAGATCTCCACCCACGGCACAACCCAAGGGGGGGGGGCAACCCAAAGGAAGAAACAATGATCCAAGCCACCACCCTCCTTTTGAAGCTTCCAGTCTGTTATTCAAACTCAATCAGCATGACAGAGTGATCTCCAGCCTTGTCCCTCGTCAACACTCACACCTGTGTTAACGAGAGAATCACTGACATGATGTCAGCTGGTCCTTTTGTGGCAGGGCTGAAATTCAGTGGAAATGTTTTTTGGGGGGGGATTCAGTTCATTTGCATGGCAATGAGGGACTTTGCAATTAATTGCAATTCATCTGATCACTTTCATAACATTCTGGAGTATATGCAAATTGCCATCATACAAACTGAGGCAGCCAGACTTTGTTGAAAGTACATTTTGTGTCATTCTCAAAACTTTTGGCCACGGACTGTACAGTGATCTGGGACGTGCAACTATAGTTTTCCTTAACAAAAAATGTATTAGTGCAACGTATTTGGCAGAGAATTGTCACCTGATGACAACAGAAGTGCAATGTTATTTGCCTGGCAGCCACACAAGGTAAATGAGTTTAAAATGAAAAAGCAAAGTATTTTGTGCCAAAACGATCCATGGAAATCATATTTCTAATGTTTTCTTTGGAAAGAATGTAGCCAGCTACATTTCATAATGTTTTGCCTAAGTTAATCTTGCATTTACCAGAGAAAAGTAGGCTTGCTACACCGAGAAAAGTACCAGAGAAAAGTAGCTACGGAGTCAGAGCTCTGTCTGCTGATAAATGATAGAATGTGCGTTCGTGAATTCTCATCCGACTGGAGAAGTGCAACTGAAGCACACAATCAGTTTGATGCCAAGCAGAAATTACAAAAATAAGCTTTTTAGATCTGCATTTATAAAACACAGCAAGATATTTTATTGTGTTTTATCTTTATTTCCTGTGTGAAAAACAAAGATTTCTTCGTTAACACAACCCCTAAGTTTAACTTGCTAGTTATCTAGCAAGTGGCTGAATAATAAGGCAACAGCGCATCATATTGTTATATTTCTGCCGTGTTTGAGAAGTCAAAGTCCTTTGGATTAGTTATCTGTACAGCTGCCACTGCAGCTTGATTTCTTTGTGTTTTTTCTCCTCTCCGTTCTCGACTTGTCTGCTCCTCCCCCATCTTTTCCAAGCAGAGCAGGTAGGCCCATTGCCCTAGCGACTCCAGACTCCACAAAGACACAGCGTGTACACAGTGCTGTTCTTCATTCAGACAAGCATGCAACAAAACTTTGTTCATTTGCACAATGTCTCCTTCACATTTGCTTGTTAATGTCCAAATTCACCAAAAATTACATTCAGTAGTTCCTACCTATGTATGTGTAACTTTATGAACGGGATTGCCTGTCTTTTCAATTMGTTTATTTTCGTTGTCGCTCATTGACATATTTAGCTAGCAGTCTCCATAGAAATKTGCTATTACGTGTCCTAATTTTGTTAGCATTCTGGTAATAGACACCCGATAGCCTTGYGTACTAAGCCGATGATACCGTACATCCCGGGATGAGAGAAGGATGGTATCATGATACTAAAATCTGGCTACCGCCTGGCTACCTGTCTCTCCTTTTCTTATGAGGCAACAATATATCACTCACTCATGTTTCAGTACGGGCTGGTGGAGTGAGAGATGGGGAGGATGTGTTAATCCGACGCCGAGGGTAGACACATCTTCCCTGTCTCTCCTTCCAGCAGCTTGGGAAATATACACTAACCCTATCAACACCAGGTGGAATTCTCAGGAATTGTTATTGGAATTGTTATTATTAATGAATTGTTATTAGTTTAACTGATGGTGTGCCATCTTAAAATGATGAAATGGAAGGTTCAGAATAACAGACACAGTTCAAAGTCAATGGATTAGAATACACCATTTTTGGGCTTTGGAGCCTATCTTCTACTTACACTGGGCCCAATAGAACCGTGCAAAACCTGAAATTAAATACAGGGGGRAAAMAACWATGAATCCCATCAACACCAGTGGACTTCCCATGGGAAGGGGAAACAGTCATTAAAAATGTCCTTACCCTGTAAGGTTTCTATGGACAAGGTATGACAGCAGTCCATGCTTTGCTTTTGTTTACCTGGCCAATGTTTTCAAATGCTCATGTTTTAGTAGTTATGGCACAAATCCAAGTCAGTGATACTTAGAATTTTTCATGTTTCATGTGCAACTGCTCTTCTCTTTTTATGTTCTCTTTTGTTTAAATACAGCATTTAATAGCAGAGGATCTGAATGTAATTTGGACAGTATAGCTGGTTTAATGCTTGTTTAATGTAGCCCCATTAAAGGTCTGTGTGGTAGACTGCATCTCGCCCACCTCTTGACCCAGGGACCTAGGAAAGACCTCAGCCGTACCTTTGGTATTTGGTATTTATTAGGATCCCCAATAGCCACTGCAAAAACATCAGCTACTCTTCCTGGGGTCCACATGAAASAAGACATAATACATAGTATAGAACATTATTAGTCAAGTACTGAAATACATCAATTTAAAACGTCACACATTGCCTACATACAGTTGAATTCGGAAGTATAAACAGCTTGGAAAATTCCAGAAAACTATGTCATGGCTTTAGAAGCTTCTGTTAGGCTTATTGACATAATTTGAGTCAATTGGAGGTGTACCTGTGGATGTATTTCAAGGCCTACTCTGCAAACTCAGGGCCTCTTTGCTTGACATCATGGGAAAATCAAAAGAAATCAACCAAGACCTCAGATTTTTTTTTTGTAGACCTCCACAAGTCGTTCATCATTGGGAGCAATTTCCAAACGCCTGAAGGTACCACGTTCATCTGTACAAACAATAGTATGCAAGTATAAACACCATGGCGACCACGCAGCCTCATGCCGCGCAGGAGAGACGCCGTTCTGTCTCCTAGAGATGAACATACTTTGGTGCGAAAAGTGCAAATCAATCCCAGAACAACAGCAAGGACCTTGTGAAGATGCTGGAGGAAACAAGTACAAAAGTATCTATATCCACAGTAAAACAGTCCTAAATCGACATAACCTGAAAGGCAGCTCAGCTAGGAAGAAGCCACTGCTCCAAAACCGCCATAAAAAAAAGCCAGACTACGGTTTGCAACTGCACATGGGGACAAAGATCGTACTTTTTGGAGAAATGTCCTCTGGTCTGATGAAACAAAAACAGAACTGTTTGGCCATAATGACCACGTTTATGTTTGGAGGAAAAGGGGTCTGCTTGTAAGCCGAAGAACACCCATCCCAACCGTGAAGCACGGGGTGGCAGCATCATGTTGTGGGGTGCTTTGCTGCAGGAGGGACTGGTGCACTTCACAAAAAGTTGTCAATATGAGTGAGGAAAATTGTGGATATATTAAAGCAACATCTCAAGACATCAGTCAGGAAGTTAAAGCTTGGTCGCAAATGGGTCTTCCAAATGGACAATGACCCCAAGCATACTTCCAAAGTTGTGGCAAAATGGCTTAAGGACAACACAGTCAAGGTATTGGAGTGGCCATCACAAAGCCTGACCTCAAACCTATAGAAAATGTGTGGGCAGAACTAAAAAAGTGTGTGTGAGCAAGGAGGCCTACACACCTGACTCAGTTACACCAGCTCTGTCAGGGAATGGGCCAAATTCACCCAACTTATTGTGAGAAGCTTGTGGAAGGCTACCCGAAACATTTCACCCAAGTTAAACAATTTAAAGGCAATGTAACCAAATATAGATTGGTGTATGTACCACTTCTGACCCCTGGGAATGTATGAATAAATAAAGCTGAAATAAATCATTCTCTTACTATTATTCTGACATTTCACATTGTAAATAAAGTGGGTGATCCTAACTGACCTAAGACAGGGAATTCTTTACTTAGATTAAATGTCAGGAATTGTGAAAATCTGAGTATAATGTATTGGGCTGTAACGGCTGTCTTCGGGCTGAAAAAGAGTGAGACCAAAATGCAGCGTGATGATAATCCATATTTTAATAGGCTACTTAAACAACGAACAAAAACAACAAACTGACAGAAAGAACCGAAGACGCTACAGTCCTGAACTAGTGAACACAGAACAGAKGAACACACGAAACAGGAACAATCACCCACAAAACACACTACAAAACAGGCTACYTAAATATGGTTCCCAATCAGAGACAACGCAAMACACCTGTCTCTGATTGAGAACCATATCAGGACAAACACAGAAATAGACAAACCAGACAAACAACATAGAATGCCCACWCAGATCACACCCTGACCAATCAAAACATAAAACATACAAAGCAAACTCTGGTCCGGGCGTGACATTGGCTGAGGTGTATGTAAACTTCAGACTTCAACTGTATAAGTACATACACATAATATCTAGGTMTAATACMTWTTACAGTGCAAATTACAATACAAGATTTATAAAATGGCTGTGTCTCTTCACAGTCCCCTTTGTGCTGTAAGGTGTTCTTTCATCTGTTTTTTGAAACTGGTTTTATTGCTAGCTTGAGTTACCTGTGGTGGTAGAGAGTTCCATGTAGTCATGGCTCTATTTAATGCTGTGCGTTTCCCAGCCTCTGTTCGGGACCTGGGGACTGTGAAGAGATCTCTGGTTGCATAKCTTGTGTTGTACCGAGGAGTGTCCAAACTGTGTTCCAACTGCTAAAACACACAGTTCGGTACYTTCAACACATCAATACCTCGCACGAAGACCAATAGTGATGYAGTCAATCTTTCTTCAACTTTGAGCCAGGAGAGACTGACATGCATGTTACAGACACTTTCCCTCCGTGTACATCTAAGTGCTGCTTTGTTCTGGACMAACTGCWATTTATCTATGTCCTTCTTTGCCCCACATAACCACCTGTCTGGTCAAATGAGATGTCACGAAGGTAGAGCGACGCCCTATCATGGACAGACCTCTTCCCATTTTAGCAACCATTGAGTCTATATGTTTTGACCATGAARGCTTGCTAACTAGGGTTACACCCAGCAGTTTAGTCTCCTCAACTTGCTCATTCGCCACATTATTCAATAATAGATCTAAACGAGGTTTAGCGTTGAGTGAGTGATTTGTCGCAAAAATTATTMTTTTAGTTTTTGAGATATGTAGCACAGCCTATTGCTAGTTAACCATTCTAAAACTGACTGGAGCTCTATGTTAAGTGTTTCAGTTATTTATTTTACTGTTGCATCCGACATGTATACTGTTGAGCCTTCAGCGTACATACTGTAGACACACTGCCTTTAATTAGGGTCAGTGGAAGGTAATTTGTAAAAACAGAAAACAATAATGGCACTAGTCGGCTGCCCTGCGGTACACCACACACAACTGAATTTGCATGAGAGAAGCTTCCATTAACGAAAACGCTCTGTGTTCTATTAGATAGGTAACTCTCAATCCATAATAAGGCAGAAGATGCAAATCCATAACACCTACATTTCTTTTAGCAATCGGTTATGATCAATGACATCAAAAGCTGCACTAACAAAACAGGTCTAACAAAACAGGCCCCACAATCTTCTTACTATCAATTTCTTTCAGTAAATCATCAGTAATTTGTGTCAGTCCCTATTATGTTGAGTGCCCTATCTTATTTGAGCAGTATGTGGGCCAAACCTGGGCCGCTCTTGTTGATTTTACATGTATTTTTTACTATATGGGACAGATCTGGGCCATACCTTTTTAGAGTGAATCATTTTACAGTGTGTTGACCAAAGTATGCCAGCTTTGGTCCGGGGACCCAGGCATATACTGGGCCAGAAAAAATCAAAGTATACGGCCCACAGCTGAGCCAGAATAATTTTCTGAGTACCTAGCTCAAATTTGAGATGTCGGATCAAACGAGACTACAGCATCCATAATGTGACCATTTGGATTTTAAAAATGTCATATTGACAAAGAGTGTTTTCACTCTTAGTTCCTTTCAGCCAATTTTAGGGAACTCAGTGCGGTTCCCTTTCATTTTCTGTGCAGTGTGAATGCTTCAAAGAAACTCAGACCTCTCAAAAGAGCCCCTGAAGTGAACCGAACTGAGAMCATCTGAAGAAGTAGTCTGAGATCGGTTCACTTGAAGTCTGTAGTTAGGTTCCCTTTTTTTAGTGCAATGTGAACACWAAGCTCACCCAGTTCACTTATCATTATTCCCACACCAAGCACTATAAGCTACTGCAACACCGTTTCCCCTGCCATAGCCCCTCACATTAGTGCCACAAACCCACAAAAAGATGATGTGCAGGTTGGCGGTACAATTTTGAGTATACATTTTTGAATTAGAAATGTAATCTGTATTTTTTCATCTGCAAAACACCCTAAGTTTCTAGGTGTAACAGCTTTTATTACATTTAGAATTTATCGCTCTCACGTGCACATTCCCGTCCATTAAGAACAAACTATGTACTTTCTACGTTTTGTAGCATTTCTGACAATGCTAACATATTTTCAGCCGAATCTCAGAATTCTTTCTAACCGGGTCATTTTTAATATACTGTATATATAGAATTTTAAATATATATACACTACCGGTCGACATTTTTAGTTTTTCTATATTTTCACTATTGTCTACATGGTAGAATAATAGTGAAGACATCAAAACTATAAACACATATGGAATCATGTAGTAACCAAAAAAGTGTTCACCAAATCAAAATATATTTTATATTTGAGATTCTTCAAACAGCCACCCTTTGCCTTGATGACAGCTTTGCACACTCTTGGCAGTCTCTCAACCAGCTTCACCTAGAATGCTTTCCAACAGTCTTGAAGGAGTTCCCACATATGCTGAGCACTGGTTGGCTGCTTTTCCTTCACTCTGCGGTCCAACTCATCCCAAATCATCTCAATTTGGTTGAGGTCTGGGGATTGTGGAGGCCAGGTCATCTGATGCAGCACTCCATCACTCTCCTTCTTGGTGAAATAACCCTTACACAGCCTGGATGTGTGTTTTGGGTCATTGTCCTGTTGAAAAACAAATGATAGTACCACTAAACACAAACCAGATGTGATGGTGTATCGCTGCGGAATGCTGTGGTAGCCATGCTGGTTAAATGTGCCTTGGATTCTAAATAAATCACAAACAGTGTAACCAGCAAAGGACCCCCACACCATAACCCCTCTTCCTCCATGCTTTACGGTGGGAAATACCCATGCGGAGATCATCCGTTCACCCACACCGTATCCCACAAAGACGGCAGTTGAAACCAAAAATCTTCAATTTGGACTCCAGACCAAAGGACACATTTCCACCGGTCTAATGTCCATTGCTTGTGTTTCTTGGCCCAAGCAAGTCTCTTCTTCTTATTGGTGTTCTTTAATAGTGTTTCTTTTGCAGCAATTCAACCATGAAGGCCTGCTTCACACAGTCTCCTCTGAACAGTTGATGTTGAGATGTGTGTGTTACTTGAACTMTGTGAAGCTTTTATTTGGGCTGCAATTTCTGAGGCTCGTAACTCTAATGAACTTATCCTCTGCAGCAGAGGTAACTCTGGGTCTTCCATTCTTGTGGCGATCCTCATGAGAGCCAGTTTCATCATAGCGCTTGATGGTTTTGCGACTGCACTTGAAGAAACTTTCAAAGTTCTTGAAATGTTCCATYCATAATATGGACTTACCAAATAGGGCTATCTTCTGTATACCCCCCACCTTGTCACAACACAACTGATTGGCTCAAACGCATTAAAAWCTTCTTATGGATCAAATCCCGTTAGCGGGATCGATTTCACAACATCCGGTGAAATTGCAGAGCGCGAAATTCAAAAAAGATTATTAGAAATATTTAACTTTCATACAATCACAAGTGCAATACACCAAATTAAAGCTTAACTTCTTGTTAATCCAGCCACCGTGTCAGATTTCAAAAAGGCTTTACGGCGAAAACAAAACATGCGATTTATCTGAGGACAGCACCCCATCAAACAACCACATGACAATCATATTTCAACCCGCCAGGCGCGACACAAAACTCAGAAATAATGATATAATTCATGCCTTACCTTTGAAGAGCTTCTTCTGTTGGCACTCCAATATGTCCCATAAACAACACAAATGGTCCTTTTGTACAATTCCGTCGTTATATCTCCAAAATGTCCATTTATTTGGCGCGTTTGATTCAGAAAAACACTGGTTCCAACTCGCCCAACATGACTACAAAATATATAATAAGTTACCTGTAAACTTTGTCCAAACAACTTTCCGAATCCAACATTAGGTATTTTAAAACGTAAATAATTGATAAAATTTAAGACGGGATAAACTGCGTTCAATAGCGGATAAAATGAAAGTGGAGCGAGCTTCAGGTCACGCGCCCCAAACAAAACAGTCCACTTGGCTATACACCCAGAAAGAAATGGCTACTTCTTAATTTCTCAAAAGAAAAACATCAACCAGTTTCTAAAGACTGTTGACATCTAGTGGACTCTATAGGAAATGCAAGCATATTTCTATTAAAACTGGCTTGCCATAGAAAACCAATGGAAAACAAATTTACCTCAAAAATAAAATCCCTGGATGGATTGTGCTCGGGGTTTCGCCTGCCAAATCAGTTCTGTTATACTCACAAACATTATTCAAACAGTTTTAGAAACTTCAGAGTGTTTTCTATCCAAGTCTACTAATAATATGCATATAGCTTCTGGGCCTGAGTAGCAGGCAGTTTACTTTGGGCACGCTTTTCATCATGAAAATACCGCCCACTATCCCAGAGAGGTTTTAAGAAGGAAAGTAAGTCGCTCTGGATAAGAGCGTCTGCTAAATGACTTAAATGTAAAAATGTAAATGAAAGAAATTCTACAAATTAACTTTTAACAAGGCACACCTGTTAATTGAAATGCATTCCAGGTGACTACCTCATAAAGCTGGTTGAGAGAATGCCAAGAGATTGCAAAGCTGTCATCAAGGCAAAGGGTGGCTATGTGAAGAATCTCAAATATAAAACATATTTTGATTTCTTTAACACTTTTTTGGTTACTACATGATTCCATATGTGTTTTTTCAGAGTTTTGATGTCTTCATTAGTATTCTATAATGTAGAAAATAGTAAAAATAAAGAAAAA
This sequence comes from Salvelinus sp. IW2-2015, assembly GCF_002910315.2. NCBI lineage: Eukaryota > Metazoa > Chordata > Actinopteri > Salmoniformes > Salmonidae > Salvelinus > Salvelinus sp. IW2-2015. The sequence goes on along the minus strand of NC_036865.1, from coordinate 2,608,586 downwards.
CCCTTGAATGAGTAGGTGTTATAAAACCTTTGACCGGTAGTGTATATTTTCTTCTTTATTATTTTCCCCTTGCCCTACCAGCCCTCCCTTAAATGGAGTAAACTAATTAAATATATTTTCCTTTATTATTTTCCCCTAACCCTACCAGCCCTCCCCTAATTGGAGGAAACTAATGGACAATAATACTTAGGCTTCCACTTAATTTCAATTTCACAGACAGTATATCTTACATTCAGTTATCTTTTGTTTGTTTTTAGTCACAGCTACCCTCAACCCCTCCCATCTATCTCTGAAGACCATACAGTTTTGATTTCTAGTTGCCATATATTTTTCTATTGTGCYGGGATGTTTCACAAAAGTTCTGAACTTTTCTATTCTCATAGTTTCTATAGATTGTTAATTGAAGATGAACACCTTTGCTAAGAGTATTATTATCACGTTCAAGGTAAGACCCAGGTGCAGACAGCGTTGAAACAACAAAGTTTATTATTTGAACAGGGGCAGGCAAAAGGACACAAAAGGAAACAAGGGACAGAGGGATAGGAGACATGGTTTAAACTCTGGACACATGAAAGGTAGGATGTATACGAAGGGTACGGGGCAACAGAAGACGAACAGCAGAGGGGCTAATGATCTTGGAGATGGGGAAAGGGCCGATAAACCGGGGCGAGAGTTTGCGGGATTCCACCCAGAGGGGCAGATCCCRGGTGGACAGCCATACCTTCTGCCAGAGACGATACCGGGGTCCGGTGGCCATTCTCTTGTCGTCGATACCTGGCGGTGGTCTTGAGGAGGGCCGGCCGGGCTCTCCTCCAGGTACGACGACACCGGCGGACAAACATTTGGGCAGAAGGTGTGCCGACCTCTTCCTTCTGCTCAGGGAAGAGCGCGGGATGATACCCCATTGAACAATCAAAAGGAGATAGGCCCATGGCAGAGTAGGGAAGGGTGTTGCGGGCGTATTCGACCCACACAAGCTGCTGGCTCCAGGTGGTGGGGTTGGCAGAGAGCAGACAGTGCAGAGTAGTCTCTAGGTCCTGTTTGGCTCGCTCCGACTGGCCGTTGGACTGGGGGTAGAACCCAGAGGACAGGCTGGCCGATGACCCAATGAGGGTGCAGAACGCCTTCCCGAACTGGGATGAGAACTGAAGACCCCGGTCGGAGACCATGTCTACCGGTAGTCCATGGATCCAGAAGACGTGCTGCACCATGAGCTGGGCCGTCTCTTTGGCAGAGGATAGTTTGGGGAGAGAAATGAAGTGGCCGGCTTTGGATCCACCACAGTCAGGATGGTGGTGTTGCCATCAGATGGGGGAAGACCCGTGACAAAGTCCAGGGAGATGTGAGACCAGGGACGGTGAGGAACAGGCAGAGGTTTGAGGAGACCAGCCGCAGCTTGTCGAGGAGTCTTGATCTGTGCAGAAACCGTGCAAGCGGTGACGAATGCGGACACGGCAGGGACCATGGTAGGCCACCAAAAGCACTGTCGCACAAAAGCCAGGGTCCGATGGGAGCCCGGGTCGCAAGCAAGCCTAGAGGAGTAGGCCCACTCCAGGACCGCGGCGCGGACGGCATCGGGAACGAATATCTGGTTATCAGGGCCCCACCCGGGGTTCGGCTGGGAACGCTGCGCCTCCCAGACCTGCCTCCATTCCTCCAACGCCATCTTCACCACAAGAACCTCACGATTCCTCACATCGTAGTTCCTTTCCATGGCTTTGAGGCGATAGGAGAAGAAGGTGCAGCGATGTAGCTTGAGGTCCAGGGCAGAACGCTGGGACAGGACATCCCCCACTCCAACATCCGAAGCATCAGCCTCCACCACAAACTGATGGGATGAGTCAGGATAAACCAAGATGGGAGCAGTGGTGAAGCGATGTTTGAGGTCCCGGAATGCCCGGTCAGCAGCTGGAGACCATGTGAATGGAACCTTGGGTGAGGTGAGTGCTGACAGGGGGGAAGCCAGGGTGCTGTAACCCCAGATAAAGCGGCGATAGAAGTTCACAAACCCCAGGAGACATTGCAGCTGCACCCTGGACGTAGGCTGGGGCCAATCCACCACCGCTCTCACCTTCCCGGGATCCATTTGTACACTCCCTGCAGCGATGATGTAACCCGGAAAAGGGATGGTGGAACGATGGAACTTGCACTTCTCTGCTTTTACAAACAGACGGTTCTCCAGGAGGCGTTGGAGAACCTGTCGTACGTGGAACACATGTTCTTGGGTGGAGCGGGAGAAGATGAGGATGTCATCGAGGTAGACAAAGACGAACCGGTTCAACATGTCACAGAGAATATCATTGACCAGAGCCTGGAACACAGCAGGTTCGTTGGTATGGCCAAATGGCATGACCAGATACTCGTAGTGACCGATGGCCATGTTGAAGGCGGTCTTCTACTCATCCCCTTCCCGTATCCTCAGCAGGTGGTAGGTGTTCCGTAGGTCCAGCTTGGAAAACACGGTGGCCCCCTGGAGCGGCTCGAAGGCCGAGGAGATGAGGGGTAGCGGTTCTTCACCGTTATGTCGTTGAGACCCCGGTAGTCGATGCACGGACGGAGGGTCTTGTCCCTCTTCTCCACAAAGAAGAACCGTGGCGCCAGCGGGAGAAGAAGAAGGATGGATGAATCCTGCAACTAGGGAGTCGCCAATGTAGGTCTCCAATGCCTTGATCTCTGGTCCCGACAGAGAGTACAGTCGTCCCTGGGGCGGAGTCGTGCTAGGGAGAAGGTCAATCCCGCAGTCGTAAGGTCAGTGCGGTGGAAGCGAAGTGGCCCGGGCCTTGTTGAACACCTCCCGGAGGTCCTGGTAGTCGGCGGAGAGGTCCGAGGCGACTTCCTGATCCCCAGGGAAGAAGTCGCAGGTCAGGTTGTGCTGACTTCAGGAAATGGGCATGGCAGAACGTCCATGGGAATGGAGAGGGGCTGAGTGGGGATGCCCAGCTCGGAAGCCAGGGTATAGTCCAAAAAGCTCTCATCGGCCCCTGAGTTGATGAGGACCCAGAGCGATCTCGACTGGTTCCCCCACAGCAAAATGGCATGAAAAGGGGTGCGAGTAAAGGAAGAAGAAAATGTCCTATTATGTCCATTCTGCCTGCCTTGACCGTGAGCCTGCCTGCCGTTTTGTACCTTGTCACACCACACTGGATTATTGACCTCTGCCTGCCCTGACCCTGAGAATAACTGCCGTTCTGTACCTTTTGGACTCTGATCTGGATTACTGACCTCTGCCTGCCCTTGACCTGTCGTTTTGCCTGCCCCTGTACTAGTAATACACTTTTGTTACTTCGACACTGCATCTGGTTKTCCCTAAAACGTGATAGTATGAACTGGCCATGACTGACCCAACAGACTTGGACCAGCTCGACAACGCCATCTCTTCCCAAGGAGCCACGAGGCACGAGGAGTTGCTTCGTGGTCTTATGGAAGGGTTCCAAACCTTGGCCGAACGCCATGACCCAGCGTTGAACACATTGATGGAGCAATTCCGCGGGTTGTCTGTTAGGCAGCCTACCGCGACGGTAATCTCAGAGCTCCTTAGTAACCCGGCTGTTAGCAGCACTGCCTCCCCGGCCTCCCGGTTTTCCAGGAACCCCACATACCTCCCCCGGAACGCTTCGATGGTGAGTCGGGCACCTGTCGGGTGTTTCTTGCTCAGTGTTCCCTCATCATTGAGCTGCAGCCCTCCTCCTTCCCCTCGGACCGCTCTAAGATAGCGTACCTCATCACGCCGATGTCCGGGAGGGCTCTCGCCTGGGCTACGGTAGTATGGGAACAACAGTCGGCCGTATGCTTCAGTCTGGAGGAGTTTGTGGTGGAGGTAAAGAAAGTTTTCGACGCTCCATTGTGCGGAAGAGAGGCTGCGCGGAAGTTACTCCAGCTTCTGCAAGACTCCCGCAGTGTGGCAAACTATGCAGTGGATTTTCGTACGTTGGCAGCTGAGAGTGCCTGGAACCCGGAAGCGCTATTCAACATGTTCCTGCATGGAGTATCGGAGGAAGTAAAGGAGGAGCTTTCAGTCCGGGAACTACTGACGGATCTCGACTCGCTCATCGCCATGACCATTCGGATCGATGGGTGACTACGGGAACGAAGGAAGGAGAGGAGATTTGATTTCACTCGCCCGCCCAAGGATTCCACCTCGCCTCCTAGGCATCCCGGAAGTCCCCGACAGCTCCGTTGCCAAGAGAACCCGAGGCTACCTGAGTTCCCCAGAGAGTCTACGTTGTCTGCCGATTCACCTCTTCCCTAGCCAATGCAACTAAGCAGAGCCAGGCTGTCTCCAGCCGAACGGCTATACAGGCTTCACACTAAGAGTTGCCTGTATTGCGGGACTACTGGTCATTTCGTATCCACCTGTCGACTAAAAGACCAGGCTCACCAGTAGGAGCGAGTACATACTGAGAACTTTTCCTCTCCCTTTACTTGCACCCCTTTTTAGTCCATTTTGCTGTGGGCGACCAGTCGAAATCTCTCTCAGATTATGGATATTACCCTGGAGTCCGAGCTGGGCATCCCCACTCAGCCCATCTCCATTCCCTGGACGTTAGAGTGATGGACGGGCGCTCTATAGGCTGGGTCTCCCACTAAATCCACCCCCATCACCCACGTGTGTCAGGGAACCACAGCGAGACAATCCAATTCCTGCTCATTATTAAGTCTCCTCAGGTTCCCGTGGTATTGGGATTCTCTTGGCTCCAGCGACATAATCCCTTTATTGACTGGTCTGCTGGTGCCATCATGGGCTGGAGCCCGTTCTGCCACGCTCATTGCCTGAAGTCAGCGCAGCCTGCCCCGGGACGTCTTTCTGGGGGCTCGGAAGTTGCCACAGACCTCTCCGCCATTTAGTACCAAGACCTCCGGGAGATGTTTAGTAAGGCCCGGGCCACATCGCTTCTGCCGCACCGACCCTATGACTGCGGAATTGACCTCCTCCCAGGCACCACTCCACCCCGGGGACGACTGTACTCTCTGTCGGGTCCGGAGACCAAGGCCATGGAGACATACATTGAGGACTCCCAGGTTCAGGGTTCATCCGTCCTTCTGCCTCTCTTCTTTGTGGAGAAGAGGGACAAAACCCTGTGTCCGGGCATCGACTACCGGGGCCTCAACGACATCACGGTGAAGAAGCGCTACCTGCTACCATTCATCTCCTCGGCCTTCGAGCCATTCCAGGGGGCCACCGTGTTCTCCAAGCTGGACCTACAGAACACCTACCACCTGTTGCGGATACGGGAATGGGACGAGTGGAAGACTGCCTCCAACACGGCCAGCGGTCACTACGAGTATCTGGTCATGCCATTTCGCCTTACCAACGCTCCAACTATGTTCCTGGCTCTGGTTAATGATGTTCTCCGCGACATGTTGAACCGGTTCGTCTTCATCTACCTTGACGACATCCTCGTCTTCTCCCGCCCAAGAACAAGTGCTCCAAGTCCGACAGGTTCTCCAAAGCCTCCTGGAGATTTTTGTGGAACAGAGATGCGTGAATTCCATCTCTCCACCATCCCCTTCCTGGGTTACATCATCGCTGCAAGGAGTGTACAGATGCCTCCCTGGAAGGTGAGTGAGGTAAAGGATTGGCTCCAGCCAATGTCCAGGGTGCAGCTGCAACGTTTCCTGCGATTCTCTAAATTTTATCGCCACTTTATCCAGGGTTACAGCACCCTGGCTTTCCTCCTGTCAGCACTCACCTCACCCAAGGTTCTGTTCACGTGGTACCCAGCTGCTGACCGGGCGTTCCGAGATCTCAAACACCGTTTCACCACAGCTCCCATCTTCAATTATCCTGACCTGTCCCGCCAGTTCGTGGTGGAGGCCGATGCTTCGAATGTTGGAGTGGGGGACCTCAAGTTACATCCCTGCGCCTTCGTCTCCCATCGCCTCAACGCCACGGAGAGGAACTACGATGTGGGGAATCGTGAGCTTCTCGCAGTGAAGATGGCGTTGGAGGAGTGGAGACACTGGCTGGAGGGGTCGGAACATCCGTTCATTGTGTGGACCGTCCACAACAACCTGGAATATCTCCGCACCGCCAAGCTAGGTAGGCTCTGATGTTCACCTGGTTCAACTTCTCCCTCTCATACCGACCGGGATCCAAGAATGTCAAGCCAGATGCGCTGTCACGCYGCTATAGCCCCACAGCTACAACCCCAGAACCCGAGACCATCCTTCCCACCTCGTGCCTGGCAACGGCACTCAGTTGGGGAATAGGGAAGCACTTAATCCTAGACATTTAATCCTAGTAAAAAATCCCTGTTTTAGGTCAGTTAGGATCACCACTTTATTTTAAGAATGTGAAATGTCAGAATAATAGTAGAGAGAATTATTTATTTCAGCTTGTATTTCTTTCATCACAATCCCAGTGGGTCAAAAGTTTACATACACTCAATTAGTATTTGGTAGCATTGCCTTTAAATAGTCAAACATTTTGGGTAGCCTTCCACAAGCTTCCCACAATAAGTTGGGTGAATTTTGGCCCGTTCCTCCTGACAGCGAGCTGGTGTAACTGAGTCAGGTTTGTAGGCCTCCTTGCTCGCACACACTTTTTCAGTTCTGCCAACAAACAATTTTGCCACAACTTTGGAAGTATGCTTGGGGTCATTGTCCATTTGGAAGACCCATTTGCGACCAAGCTTTAACTTCCTGACTGATGTCTTGAGATGTTGCAGAACACCTCTCCTTCCTGAGCGGTATGACGGCTGCGTGGTCCCATGGTGTTTATACTTGCGTACTATGTTTGTACAGATGAACGTGGTACATTCAGGCATTTGGAAATTGCTCCCAAAGATGAACCAGACTTGTGGAGGTCTACAATTTTTTTTCTGAGGTCTTGGCTGATTTCTTTTGATTTTCCCATGATGTCAAGCGAAGAGGCACTCAGTTTGAAGGTAGGCCTTGAAAACATCCACCTAATGACTCAAATTATGTCAATTAGCCTATCAGAAGCTTCTTTTCTGGAATTTTCCAAGCTGTTTAACCTCTTGACGCCAGGGTCAGATTTTTTATATTTTTTAAATAACGTTCCCAAGGTAAACGGACTATTTCTCAGGTCCAGATCGTAGAATATGCATATAATTTACAGATTAGGATAGTGATAGTGATTAAAAAAAATAATATATATTATTATTTTTTATCTGTGTTTCCTGGCCCGTCTTTCTTGCATTTAAAGGGGTATCAACCAGATTCCTTTTCCAATGGCTTCCTCAGGCTGTGACCAGGCTTTAGACGTAGTTTCAGGCTTTTATTTTGAAAAATGAGCGAGATTTTTCAAAAGTAGTCAGGTGTCCTCTGAGTAGCTCTCCATTTTCTTTTTCTCTCTTATTGAATAGGTTACGGTCCGATTGAAATATTATCGATTATGTTTGTTAAAAACAACATGAGGATTGATTATAAAAAACATTTGACATGTTTCTACGACCATTACAGATACTTTTTTGCTTTGGTTTTCTGAACATAACGCGCAACCCAAATGGCGTTTTTTGTTATAAAAGTATATTTATCGAACAAAAAGAACATTTGTTGTGTAACTGGGAGTCTCGTGAGTGCAAACATCCGAAGATTATCAAAGGTAAGCGATTAATTTTATTGCTTTTCTGACTTTCGTGACCAAGCTAATATAAGGCTAACTGTTCTAGCATTGATTGATACACTCACAAAAGCTTAGATTGCTTTCGCAGCAAAGCATATTTTCAAAATCTGACACGATAGGTGGATTAACAACAAGCTAAGCTGTGTTTTGGTATATTTCACTTGTGATTGCATGATTATAAATATTTAGTAATATTTTGAATCTGATACGTTTGGGAATTTTCTTCTGCCTTTCAGGACCGGAACGAGGCTGTGGTTTTCTGAACATAACGCGCAACCCAAATGGCGTTTTTTTGTTATAAAAGTAATATTTATCGAACAAAAATAACATTTATTGTGTAACTGGGAGTCTCGTGAGTGCAAGCAAACGAAGATTATCAAAGGTAAGTGATTCATTTTATTGCTTTTCTGACTTTCGTGACCATGCTAATTTGGGGCTAGCTGTTCTAGCATTGATTGATACACTCACAAAAGCTTGGATTTCTTTCGCTGTAAAGCATATTTTCAAAATCTGACACAATAGGTGGATCAACAACAAGCTAAGCTGTGTTTTGTTATATTTCACTTGTGATTGCATGATTAGAAATATTTTTAGTAATATTTTGCGCCTTGCAATTCAGCGGTTGTTTAGGAAAATGATCCCGTAAAAGGGATCCGTAGCGCAGAGAAGTTAACAAACTATAGTTTTGGCAAGTCGGTTGGGACATCTACTTTGTGCATGACACAAGTCATTTTTCCAACAATTGTTTACAGACAGATTATTTCACTTACAATTCGCTGTATCACAATTCCAGTGGGTCAGAAGTTTACATACACTAAGTTGATTGTTAACAAGAAATTTGTGGAGTGGTTGAAAAACGAGTTTTAAAGACTCCAACCTAAGTGTATGTAAACTTCTGACTTCAACTGTATCCCTGGACTTTGTCATAGGTCTCCCCCCCATCTGATGGCAACACTGCCATCCTGCCTGCCGTTCTGTACCTTTTGGACTCTGATCTGGACTACTGACCTCTGCCTGCCCTTGACCTGTCGTTTAGCCTGCCCCCTGTTCTAGTAATAAACTTGTGTTACTTCGACACTGTCTGCATCTTGGTCTGATACAATGAGCGATTCAGTTCATGGTTTGGCCCTATAATTACTTGTATGCCCATTGTATAACTTTTTGACAATCTGGGCTTGAGATATTGTTCCCATGCAAGAACAATCTAACAAAAATAATAAGGCTAGGAGCTAGCCTCGTACAACCATCCATATGTCTCACAAACATACTGTCATGCCTGCTTCCACTCCCCCTCTCAGGCGCCAGGCTGCCCATCATTTCAGCATACCTGTCACCATCATTACGTGCATCAATGCTTCATTGGACTCACCTGGACTCCTTCACTTTGTTTATTGCCCTCTCTATATCTATCTGCTCCTCAGTTTGTTCCCCTCGTCAGCATTAATTCATGTCGTTTTGTTTTCCCTGTCCAGATGCTGTCCATGTTTGTTTCATGTCCATTATTTATTAAATGTTCACTCCCTGTACTTGCTTCTCATCTCCCAGCATCTGTCCTCACAGAATGCTGACACCAATGTTGGAAGCATCAGGGAGTTTGTTTTGTTTTTTGTTTTAGTTGGTGACGTCGGGTCCGGGTGCCGCTGCCGAAGGAACGGGGGTGCCTCAGCTGGCTCGTCGGACTTCCGCTGAAGTCGGTCCCTCTCCTTGTTCGGGCGGCGGTCGACGTCACCGGTCTTCTAGCCATCGCCGCTCCACCTTTCATTTTCCATTTGTTTTGTCTTGTTTTCCTGCACACCTGGTTTACATCTCCTCATAATTACTATGTGTATTTAGCCCTCTGTTCCCTCCATGTCTGTGCGGGGTATTGTTTATTGTCAAGGTTGGCACGCTTCCGGCTGGTTTGTACCGGGTTTTGTTTGGTACCTGTGCTTTGTGGCAGCCGGTACTTTGTACTTGGTTGTTGTACTTTGTGGTACCACACTTGTTCTTTGGGCAGTTGTTTTTGTGACGCGGTTGCGTTCTGTTCTAATAATTGCCTCAGTAAAGTGCTTTGTCCACTCATCTCTGTTCTCCTGCGCCTGACTTCCATGCACCAGCTACACCCACCGTTTTGACAACGTCTTAGCTGGCTCGAGAGGTTTCCTTGCCTCGGTTGGCTCGGCACGCTCCCACACCACGTCACGCCTCACCCGGCACGCCAGGCTCCCACGCCTCAGCCGGCTAGTCAGGCTTTCCACGTCATGATTCACCTGGCTCGTCAGGCTTCCACGCCTCAGCCGGCTCGTCGGGCTCCCACGCCTCAGCTAGATCGTCAGGCTCCCACGCCTCAGCGAGCTAGGCAGGCTCCCTTCCTGCGTCATGCCTCAGCCGGCTCGTCGGGCTCTCACGCCTCAGCTGGCCCATCCAGGCTGCCCATCATTACGCACACCTGTCACCATCATTACGCGCATCAGCGCTTCATTGGACTCACCTGGACTGTTGATTGCCCCCTCTATATCTGTCTGATCCTCAGTTTGTTCCCCGTGTCAGCATTAATGTTGTTTTGTTTTCCCTATCCAGATCCTGACAAGATGCCCTCAATGCTGCATCTGTAGAAGTGCGTGCGGGTCTTAGAGGCCAAGCAGAATTTATTCAGCCTCCTGAGGTTGAAGAGGTGCTGTTGCGCCTCCTTCACAACAGTGTCTGTGTGGATGGACCATTTCAGGTTGTCAGTGATGTGCACGCAGAGGAACCTCTCCACTGTGGCCTGCCGAAGAGGATGGGGCATGCTCTCTCTGCTGTCTCCTGAAGTCCTCGATCAGCTCCTTCGTTTTATTGACGCTGACACACACGTGGTACACACAGCAAGTAGTATATCTTTCCAATAATATTAGGTGGGACCGTTCAATATTATGAAGGGTCCACGGACATAAACGTAGAGGGATGACGGTAGGGTGAGGTGTGTGTGTTGTGAGGTTGTGGATCAGGGGAAATCAAAGGAAAGGCGTTTTCAAAGCAGTTGAAGCTTCCAGTCCTCTGGGGGCAGTTGACATTCATTTAACTCGTTTGGGTGGTTTATATAGCAACGGGAAAGACACATACACACAAACACACACACACACACACACACACACACACACACACACACACACACACACACACACAC
>NC_036865.1:2532972-2597848 GCF_002910315.2 Salvelinus sp. IW2-2015 | reverse complement strand
CACACACACACACACACACACACACACACACACACACACACACACACACACTAACAATAAATAAAGAGAGGGAAAGAGAAAGAGAGTGATGTTGTTGATTTAATGGAAGAAAGAGAGAGAGTAGCAGCGTAGAATGTGATTACTTAAACCTCCCTAATGAACTGTGGTAATTATCTGTGTGATAAAGACAGTCCCAATCCTGCCTCTAAGACATGGGGCAGAGAGGGGGAGGGGTAAATGAGGGAGGGAGGGAGGGACTAGCGAGGAGGGTCTCAGTCCATATCTTATTCTTTAGAAGATGTGAGAAGGTTAAACCTCTTGATCACCCTCAATGATTAGCATGGGGTGCTACGGGTACCAAATCCAGGACATTTTAATCATGTACTGTATTTACATACTATTCATTAATGAATCTACCCTTTGAAGAAGGAAACGATGGCGGGGAACAACCCAATTGTGCATAAGATGCCACCTTCTTATTATGGATCAGCCTAGTATTTTGAAATGTTTTGATTAAGGCATACATTTTTACTAAACTGGACTGCCAGGTCTCATAGACTAGACTTAACATGGTAAATTTAAATCCGAGAGACTCAAATTAGTATGTTACATTTGGTGTGGTAATATAAGACAGATGGTCGGGATCAGTGCCCCATCCACGGGACGGTTGAGCTAATGTAGGCTAATGCGATTAGCATGAGGTTGTAAGTAACAAGAACATTTCCCAGGTCATAGACATATGTGATATTGGCAGAAAGCTTAAATTCTTGTTAATCTAACTGCATTGTCCAATTTATAGTAGATATTACAGTGAAATAATACCATGCAATTTTTTGAGGAGAGTGCACAGTTTTGAACATGAAAAGTTATTAATAAACAAACTAGGCACATTTGGGCAGTCTTGATACAAAATTCTGAACAGAAATRCAATGGTTCATGAGATCAGTCTAAAACTTTGCACATACATTGCTGCCATCTAGTGGCCACAATCTATATTGCAGCTGGGCTGGAATAATACATTATGGCCTTTCTCTTACATTTCAAAGATGATGGTACAAAAAAATGCAAAAGAACGGTTGGTTTTTTCTTTTTATTATGTTTTACCAGATCTATTGTGTCATATTCTCCTACATTCCTTTCACATTTCCATAAACTTCAAAGTGTTTCCTTTCAAATTTTACCAAAAATAGTTACAGGCAGTTAGATTTGGGTGTGTCATTTTAGGCAAAAATTTTRAAAAAAAGGGGCGGATCCTTAAGAGGTTTTAAGGCAAAAATGAAATTAGGGTGGTTTGTCAGTGTGGATTGGTGGGCATATAACGCAAACGCCTAGCAACCGAAAGGCTGCAAGTTCGAATGTCATCACGGACAACTTTAGCATTTTAGCAACTTTTCAACTAATTACTACTTTTTAGCTATTTTGCAACTACTTAGCATGTTAGCTAACCCTTCCCCTAACCGTAACCCTTTTAGCTAACCCTAACCATAACTCTTTCAGCTAACCCTAACCTTAACCCTTTTAGCTAACCTTTCCCCGAACCCTAAACCTAATCCTTTAACCTAACTCCTAAATTGAACCCTAACTTTAACCCTAACCCCTAGCCTAGCTAACATTAGCCAGCTAGATATTGGTATTGGTCTTTATTAGGATCTCCATTAGCCGCTTTAAAAGCAGCAGCTACTCTTTCTGGGGTCCACATGAAACATGACATATTATATACTACAGAAGATTATTAGTCAAGGACTACCGGTCAAAGGTTTTAGAACACCTACACAATCAAGGGTTTTTCTTTATTTGACTATTTTCAACATTGTAGAACAATAGTGAAGACATCAAAACTAAATCAACATATATATTCTATATTTATACTTCAAATAGCCACCCTTTGCCTTGATGACAGCTTTGCACACTCTTGGCATTTCTACATTGTAGAAAATAGTAAAAAATAAAGATAAACCCTTGAATGAGTAGGTGTTCTAAAACTTTTGGCTGGTGGTGTACATACATTTAAAACATCACACATAGCCTACATATCATTACATACACACAATACCTAAGTTTAATACATATTACGGTGCAAAATACAATACAAGATATGGTATAAAATGGCTGTGTCTCTTCACAGTCCCCGTTGTGCAGTAAGGTGTTCTTTTATCTGTTTTTATTGCTAGCTTGACTTACCTGGGGTGGCAGAGAGTTCCATGTAGTCATGGCTCTATTTAATTAGTACTGTGTGTTTACCAGGCTCTGTTCTGGACCTGGGGACTGTGAAGAGACCTCTGGTTGCAAGTCTTGCGTTTTTTGATGATTGTCTGAACTGTGTGCCAGCTGCTTGAACAGACATTTCGGTACCTTCAACACATCAATACCTCGAACACAAAGACCAATAGTAAGCCAGGAGAGATTGACATGCATGTTACTGACACTTGCTGTGTACATCTAATTTGTATTTTTAAATTTTTTAAATGTAACCTTTATTTAACTAGGCAAGTCAGTTAAGAACAAAATCTTATTTACAATGATGGCCTAGAAACAGTGGRTTAATTGCCTTGTTTAGGAGCAGAACAACAGATTGTCAGCTCAGGGATTTGATCTAGCAACCTTTTGTTTACTGGCCCAACCCAACCTCTAACCACTAGGCTACCTRCCGCCCCAGAACAAAGTGCTGCTTTGTTCCGGATGACCTGCAATTTACCTATGTCCCTCTTTGCCGCACATGCCCGCACAACTGGGGAGTAGTCCAGGTGCAAAAAATGAGGGCATGTAGGACCTGTCCCGTCGACTGAGATGTCAAGAAGGCAGAGCGTCGCCCTCTCATGGTTAGACCTCTTCCTATTTTAGTARCCATTGAGTCTATATGTTTTGACCATGACAGCTTGCTAACTAGGGTTACACCCAGCAGTTTAGTCTCCTCCACTTGCTCCTTCGCCACATTATTCAATAATAGATCTAAATGAGGTTTAGCGTTGAGCGAGTGTTTTCTTCCCAAAAATAATGCTTCCATTTTTKAGATATTTAGCAGCAGCCTTTTGCTAGTTACCCATTTTAAAACTGACTGGAGTTCTATGTTAAGGGTGTCAGTTATTTATTTGACTGTTGTAGCCTACGTGTATACTGTTGAGTCATCAGCGTACATAGACACACAGGCTTTATTCAAGGTCAGTGGAAGGTCATTAGTAAAAGCAGAAAACAATAATGGCGGTAGCYGGCTGACCTGCGGTACACCACACTCAACTGAATATGCATGAGAGAAGCTTCCATTAACGAAAACGCTCTGTGTTCTATTAGATAGGTAACTCTCAATCCATAATAAGGCAGAGGATGCAAATCCATAACAGCCAAGTTTTTTCAGCAATAGGTTATGATCAATGACATCAAAAGCTGCACTGAACTCTTAACAAAACAGCTCTCACAATATTATTACTGTCAATTTCTTTCAGCCAATCATCAGGCATTTCTGTCAGTGCAGTACATGTTGAGTGACCTTCCCTATAAGCATGCTGAAAGTCTGTTGTTCATTTGTTTTCTGTAAAGTAACTTTGTATTTGATCAAACCCATTTTTTTACCAGAAGTTTGCTAAATACTTGTAACAGGATGATTGGTCGGCTGTTTGAATCATTGAAGGGTGCTCTGCTATTCTTGGGTGGTGGAATGACCTTTGCCCCCTCTCCGTGTCTGAGGGCACACACTGTCGTCTAAGCTTAAATGGAAGATGTGGCAAACAGGAGTCACAATGTATTTCACTATCAACCTCAGCAATTTACCATCCAGGTTGTCGGTAGCAGGTGGTTTGTCCTTATTTATAGATTTTTTTTTTTTAAATCCAGCTCTTCCACACCCACTTTGTGGAACTTAACTACAGCGCTTGTGTTTCATTGTTTAGTCCATTGTGGCATGAATATGAAGGCTCAGCATTTGTTGTTTGCATGTCATGCCTAAGTTTGCTAATCTTATCAACAAAAAAGTTATTAAAGTGGTTGGCAATATCAAAGGGTTTTGTTATGAACAAGCCATCTGCCTCAATGAAGGATGGAGCCGAGTTAGCTTTTTTGCCTTGAATTTMATTTAAAGTACTCCACAGCTTTTTACTATCGTTCTTTAAATAATTGATATTTGTTCCGTAGTATAGTTTCTTCTTCTTCTTCTTTTTGTTTAGTTTCGTTATGTGATTTACATACCAATACGAAACGTAACATATCATACTAAATGGAGTGTCTCGGATTTATTTACAGAATAATATGCAATGCTCTGAGACCAGGTTGGCATGGAGGGAGGGTGTGAAGGGGAAGTGGGTGAGAGGTGGGTAAGAGGGAGGGGGGTTGAGAGGGAGGACCTCTGCCTTTCCTGAGGCATAGTAACAGGGAGGGGGGATTGAGTGGGAGGACCTCTTGCCTTTCCTGTGCATAAGTAACAGGGTGTGTCTGTGTGTGTGTGTGTGATGTGTGTGTGTGTGTGTGTGGTGGTGTGTGTGTGTGCTGTCTGTGTGTGTGTGTGTGTGTGTGTGTTTGTGGTGTGTGGGTGTTGTCGTGTGTTGTGTGTGTGTGTGTGTGTGTGTGTGTGTGTGTGTGTGTGTGTGTGTGTGGTGGTGTGTGTTGTGTTGTGTGGTGTGTGTGTGTGGTGTGTGTTTCCATAAAGCCCAGCCCATGTGTGTGTGTCCATCACCCAGACAGGCCAGCCCTGGGAGAGGGCCTATTTCCTATTATAGATGTGGACTGCAGGGGAAGGCAGAGGGGCGGTAGGAAGACGTGAGAAGGGGGAGAGGGAATGTAGTGGAGAGGACTCCTAATAACGTTGCGGAAGTAGTGATGGGAAATGGGGGAAAGGGGGTTTGGTCGTAAGGGTGTTAGGTGGTATGACACCTCCTTCTCTCCCCCTTCTCCTCTGTCTTCTGGCCTTTACCTCAGAGGTGAGAGTCTGCAGGGATAAAAGCTATAAAATAACTCAAATTAATTTACACRGAACATAAATATAAACACAACATRTAAAGTCTTGGTCCCATGTTTGAAAAACGCACAAAAAGCTTAACTCTCTCAAATGTTGTTCACAATTTTTTGTACATCCCTGTTAGTGAGAATGTATCCTTTGCCAAGATAATCCATACAACTGACAGGTGTGGCATATCAATAATCTGATTAAACAGCATGATCATTACACAGGTGCACCTTGTGCTGGGGTGGGCAATAAAAGGCCACTCTACAATGTGCAGTTTTGTCACACAACACAATTCCCGGAAGCTGAAAATGTCCCAGTTCTTCCATGGCCTGCATATTCACCATATGCATATCTCACCAATTGAGCACGTTTGAGGTGCTCTGGATCGACGGGTACGACAGCGTGTTCCAGGYCAAAATCCAGCAACTTTGCACAGCCATTGAAGGGGAGTGGGACAACATTCCACAGGCCACAATCAACAGCCTGATCAACTCTATGCGAAGGAGATGTGTCGCGCTGCATGAGGCAAATGATGGTCCCACCAGATACTGACTGGTTTTCTGATCCACGCCCCTACCTTTTTTTTAAGGTATCTGTGACCAACAGATGCATATCTGTATKCCCAGTCATGTGAAATCTGTAGATTAGGACCTAAGGAATTTATTCAATTAACTGATTGCCTTATATGAACTGTAACTCAGTAAAATCTTTGAAATTGTTGCATGTTGTGTTTATATTTTTGTTCAGTATAGTTCATTCAGTTCTTCCTCACAGCTCTGAATGGTAACAGCCAGATGCTGCCACCAGGGAGAGGAAGGAGCATTATGAAATAATCTATCTCTCTCTGAATTCTCCTGAATGCAACAACTGTTGTAAGGCCTTGATTCAATCAGATCGACCATTTAACCATGTTGGCCTATATAGAGGATGTTTTGGCGGTGTTCAAAATCAAATCAAACTTTATTTGCCACATGCACCGAATAAAACAAATATAGACTTTACCGTGAAATGATTACTTACAAGCCCTTAACTAACAGCACAGTTCAAGAAGAATAAMATTTACCAAGTAGGCTAAAATAAAAAGTTWGAATAAAAAACACAATAAGAATAACAATAATGAGGCTGTATACAGGGGGACCCGGTACCGAGTCAGTGTGCAGGGGTACAGGCTAGTTTAGGTAATATGTAAATGTAGGTGGGGGCGAAGTGACCATGCATAGGTAACAAACAAACAGTGAGTAGCAGCAGTGTACAAGGGGGTGGGGGGGGGTTCAGCAGTCTTTCAGCAGTCTAATGGTTTGGGGGTAGAAGCTGTTGAGGAGCCTTTTGATCCTAGACTTGGTGCTCAGGTACCGCTTGCCATGCGGTAGCAGAGAAAACAGTCTATAATTTGGGTGACTGGAGTCTCTGACAATTTTATGGGCTTTCCTCTGACACCGCCTATTATATAGGTCCTGGATGGCAGGAAGCTTGGCCCCAGTGATGTACTGGGCCGTTCGCACTACCCTCTTTAGCGCCTTACGGTCAGATGCCGAGCAGTTGCCATACCAGGTGGTGATGCAACCGGTCAGGATGCTCTCGATGCTGCAGCTGTAGAACCTTATGAGGATCTGGGGGCTCATGCCAAATCTTTTCAGTCTCCTGAGGGGGAAAAGGTTTTGTCGTGCCCTCTTCACGACGGTCTTGGTATGTTTGGACCATGATAGTTCGTTGGGGATGTGGACACCAAGGAMCTTGAAACTCTCGACCCGCTCCACAACAGCCCCGTCGATGTTCGGCCCGCCTTTTCCTGTAGTACACGATCAGCTCCTTTGTCTTGCTCACATTGAGGGAGAGGTTGTTGTCCTGGCACCACACTGCCAGGTCTCTGACCTCCTCCCTATAGGCCRTCTCATCGTTGTCAGYGATCACTGTTGTGTCTTCAGCAAACTTAATGATGGTGTTGGAGTCATGTTTGGCCACGYAGTCGTGGGTGAACAGGGAATACAGGAGGGGACTAAGTACACACCCCTGAGGGGCCCCAGTGTTAAGGATCAGCGTGGCAGACATGTTGTTGCCTACTCTTACCACCTGGGGGTGGCCCGTCAGGAAGTCCAGGATCCAGTTGCAGAGGGAGGTGTTTAGTCCCAGGGTCCTTAGCTTAGTGATGATCTTTGAGGGCACTATGGTGTTGAACGCTGAGCTGTAGTCAATGAACAGCATTCTTACATAGGTGGTTCTTTTGTCCAGGTGAGAAAGGGCTGTGTGGAGTGCAATAGAGACTGCGTCATCTGTGGATCTGTTGGGGCAGTATGCGAATTGGAGTGGGTCTAGCTTATCTGGGAGGATGCTGTTGATGTGAGCCATGACCAGCCTTTCAAAGCACTTCATGGCTACCGGCGGTAATCATTTAGGCAGGTTACCTTCGCTTCCTTGGGCACAGGGACTATGGTGGTCTGCTTGAATCATGTAGGTATTACAGACTCGGTCAGGGAGAGATTGAAAATGTCAATGAAGACACTTGACAGTTGGTCCGCGTATGCTTTGAGTACACGTCCTGGTAATCCGTCTGGCCCAGCGGCTTTGTGAATGTTGACCTGTKAAAAGGTTTTGTTCACATCGGCTACAGAGAGTGTTATCACACAGTCATCCAGAACAGCTGGTGCTCTCGTGCATGCTTCAGTGTTGCTTGCCTCGAAGCGAGCATAAAAGGCATCTAACTCGTTTGGTAGGCTCACGTCACTGGGCAGCTCGCGTCAGGGTTTCCCTTTGTAGTC
This sequence comes from Salvelinus sp. IW2-2015, assembly GCF_002910315.2. Classification (NCBI taxonomy): domain Eukaryota; kingdom Metazoa; phylum Chordata; class Actinopteri; order Salmoniformes; family Salmonidae; genus Salvelinus; species Salvelinus sp. IW2-2015. Next base: position 2,590,159 of record NC_036865.1, on the reverse strand, counting down.
CGTAATAGTTTTCAAGCCCTGCCACATCCAATGAGATTCAGAGCCGGTGTCGTAGGATTCGATCTTAATCCTGTATTGACGCTTTGCTTGTTTGATGGTTCATCTGAGGGCATAGCGGGATTTCTTATAAACATCCGGATTAGTGTCTCCTTGAAAGCAGCAGCTCTAGCCTTTAGCTCGATGCGGATGTTTTCTGTAATCCATGGCTTCTGTTTGGGATATGAACGTACAGTCACTGTGGGGACGACGTCATCGACGCACTTATTGATGAAGCCGATGACTGAGGTGGTGTATTCCTCAATGCCATTGGATGAATCCCGGAACATTTTCCAGTCTGTGCTAGCAAAACAGTCCTGTGTGTAGCATCCGTGTCATCTGACCACTTCCTTATTGAGTGAGTCACTGCTACTTCCTGCATTCGTTTTTGCTTGTAAGCAGGAATCAGGAGGACAGAATTGTGGTCAGATTTGCCAAATGGAGGGTGGGGGAGAGCTTTTTATGCATCTCTGTGTGTGGAGTAAAGGTGGTCTAGGATTTGTTTCTCCCTGGTTGCACGTGACATGCTGGTAAAAATTTTGTAAAACTGATTTAAGTTTGCCTGCATTAAAGTCCCCGGCCACTAGGAGCGCCACTTCTGGGTGAGCATTTTCTTCTTTGCTTATGGTCTTATAGAGTTGGTTGAGAGCAGTCTTAGCGCCAGCTTTGCTTTGTGGTGGTAAATAGACAGCTACGAATAATACAGATGAGAACTCTCTTGGTAGATAGTGTGGTCGACAGCTTATCATAAGGTACTCTACCTCAGGCGAGCAATACCTCGAGACTTCTTTAATATTAGACATCGCGCACCAGCTGTTATTGACAAAAAGACACACACCCCCACCCCTCGTCTTACCAGCGGTAGCATCTCTGTTCTGCTGGTGCATGGAAAATCCCGCCAGCTCTATATTGTCCGTTTCTTCATTCAGCCACGTCTCGGTGAAACATAAGATGTTACAGTTTTTAATGTTCCGTTGGTAGGATAATCTAAATAGTAGGTCATCAATTTTATTTTCTAACGATTGCACGTAAGCAAGGAGAATGTAAGGCATTGGGAGTTTACTCGCTTCTCAGAAGGATCCCCGATCTGCRTCCCTTTTCCGGCGTCTTTTCTTCACGCAAAGGCGTGGATCTGGGTTTGTTCCAGTGAAAGCAGGATATCCTTCTCGTCGGACTCGTTAAAGGAAAAAGTGTCTTCCAGTCCGCGGTGAGTAATCGCTTCTCTGATGTCYAGAAGTTATTTTCGGTCATAAGAGACGGTAGCAGCAACATAATGTACACAATTAGTAAAAATCAAGTTACAGAAAACGCAAAAAAATGTACAAAATTGCACAATTGTTCGGGAGAAAATAAAACGTCAGCCATGTTCTTCGACACCATCTTTATGCGTCTGGAGGTATAACTGTGGTATTTTATGTTAATTTGGATAGGGATAGGCTATCAGTCTAATCGAGGTGTAGACAACAGAACATTTGAGTGTTTTGAGTGTTTGAACTTGTAACTTGGCTGCATGAACTTCTAACGCGGCAGTGTGGGATTTGTCAGACATGAAGTCGGTGTGGTTTGGTTGCATCCGTTGGCAGTGTCCGCAATAAGGTAACGCAAGGAGCCGCTTGTGGATTTGACAACTCTAAAGCAGTTCCAACTCGTACACCGACAAAACAACAACTATGTGGATTTCAGCTAGTGCGGATCTTGCCAGGAAAAAGATCAAGAAACGTGCAGGGCATTGTTTTAGTGGTGCATGTTTCCTTGAGCTGTGAAACACACCCAGAACTGAAGACTATAAACAGAATACCTGGAATACAAACAGAGAGGCTGATTGCTGAAAATTGTACCGGAGAAATTACAGCGCACATGGTCTGGAGTTGGTAGATAATAGTCCTATCTATGGTCAAAAACACAATGACCAACTTCTAGAATAACCTAGAGTAATCTAGAATAATAATCCCAGTTGAAATCTTTGTCCTTATCTGTGGGAGGCTCAGGAACTATTTGTTGATGCGCTGTAGCTCTCCTCTCTGTCGCCATATGAAAAGGGTGAGCTCAGAAGTGAGCTCAACAGGCTATTTTTGTTTCCCAAGGGGGCACATGTGCCCAAGCACCCCCTCCTCCTACCCCCATCCCCTTACCACAACAACAGAACTGGAGGAAAAGGGTTCTCTTCTAACTTTAGACCCATGTTTTTCCCTCTATGTTTTATAGTCTTCCGAGGTGCTGTTAGCAACTACCCATTAGCATTAGCCATTAGCGGACAAGATTTATAAATAGTTTGAGGGGCCTGTTTGTTTCATCTGTCTGACACTCGACACCGACCGTCCGTCAGATAGCTGGTTATSTGCACTAGTTGAAGGCCCTGGTAACCGTCCCCAGCCTACAACACTAGCTTTCTCCTGGACGGCTCGTCTTTCTCCACCTGGTCTTCAGACCCTTCGTCTAACCAAGCATCTGACCAGCGCTCCTAGGCCTGAGAGAGTACTGTATGGATGGAGGACTGGGCTGGAGCAGCATGTTGAGTAGAGAGGCACAGAGCGGTCAGTGTGCTGTCTGAGAGGGCTCTGGGCAACAAAGGGCCTGTCTTCCTGCAGCTGCTGGCTTGGTGCAGCATGCCACGGCTCTCCTCAGGACAGACTTGTGTTTGAGGATTTACTAAAAGATCACTACACAAWTATGGAATACAGCAGCAGAAGGTAAGAGAGTACGCCGGTTTCTTGCCACCCACTGCTTTGTGTTTTCTTTGGTCATGAACAGGGGTAGATAGATACTGTATGAAGGAACGCATGTGCGCTTATCTCCCATGGGTACTGTATGGTTGACACATTCACTGAAAATAGCTGTTGCTGCACAGTCTTCCACTGCATTGGACTGACTGCAATTGAAACCTATGAACATGGGACTGGAATAGGTACACTACATGACCAAAAGTACACTAATGGTTTTTGTTATATAGTGCTAGGTTCAGTAGCCGTAAGGTGTAATTGTAACTGACCACCAGCCGTTTTAAGGGAGGCCCAGTGGTATCAGGTTTTAGAGGACCTTCATTGGTTAAAAATAAACCTGCCGCATGCACAGATGAAACGAAATCACCCTATGACAGGAGAGATAAGATTATGTTCATCAAAGACCGTGGAGCTAGGACTAGAGACAATCTGTAAGTTTAATGAGGTACACTACATGACCAAAAGTATGTGGACACCTGCTCGTCTAACATCTCATTCCAAAATCATGGGCATTAATATGGAGTTGGTTCCCCATTGCTACTAAAACAACCTCCACTCTTCTGGGAAGGCTTTCCACTAGATGTTGGAACATTGCTGCGGGGACTTCCTTCCATTTAGCCACAAAAGCATTAGTGAGGTCAAGCACTGATGTTGGGTGATTAGGCCTGGCTCGCAATCAGAATTCCAATTCATCCCATAGGTGTTCGATGGGGTTGAGGTCAGGGTTCTGTGCAGGCCAGTTAAGTTCTTCCACACCGATCTCGACAAACCATTTCTGTATGGACCTCGCTTTGTGCACGGGGGGGGGGGGCATTCCCCAAACTGTTGCCACAAAGTTGAATTCACAGAATCATCTAGAATGTCATTGTATGCTGTAGCATTAACTTTTCCCTTCACTGGAACGAAGGGGCCCAGCCCGAACCATGAAAAACAGCCCCAGACCATTATTCCTCGACCAAACAATACAGTTGGCACTATGCATTCAGAAAGGAGCCGTTGTTGCTCCTAGACGTTTCCACTTCACAATAACAGCACTTACAGTTGACCGAGGCAGCTCTAGCAGGGCAGAAATTTGATGAAAGTTGCCATCCTATAACGGCACTACTGCCAATGTTTAGCTATGGAGATTGCATGGCTGTGTGCTCGATTTTATACACMTGTCAGACACGGGTGTGACTGAAATAGCCAAATCCACTAATTTGAAGGGGTGTCCACATTCTTTTGTATAGTGTATTTTAAGACCGGGCTGGTAKGATGGATGTATGTTGGATATTCTGCGATACTGAATGCAGCTTTTCTGTGAATCCCAGGTCAGTGCAACCAAAATCCCTTGTATCTGACCGGAATTGCAGTGTAGTGTGGTCTGCATCTAGTTACTGTAGTGTGTGGTATGTAATGAGTGCTGTGTGATCCTCCCAGTCAGGTCAGGAGGTATTAATGGCCCATCGGTAGATATTCTGGGCAGGGTAAAGACTGCCTGGCAGCTGCAGTCAAATGAAACGCACATGATGATCACCCTGTATTACACTCCTCGTACCATTCAGGGTGAATGGTACGTTTATATGAATGGATGAATATGTATGAACTTTCCAATTTGTAAGTCGCTCTGGATAAGAGCGTCAGCTAAATGACTTAAATGTAAATGTTAAATGTTTATATGCCATTCCAACTCAACAAAATATGTCTTATTAAGTAATTCTATAAGCAAACTAAATATCGCCCCCCAAAATTTGAGTGGAACATTCATTTAAATTCCCAAGGGAACGTGCACAATACTGTAGCGCTGTTGGCAACTTTAACCATTTACAGATCTCAGTTGTTCTTTCGAGACACAGGAGACGTCATTCATTGATGGGAAATACTGTAGTGGGTAAGGAAAAGGAAAGGATTTGAACTGATTTGCCAAATGAAATGATCAGGTGATTGTTTTCATCGTAAAGAGCATTATTTCCCGTTTAATGTCTTCTTTTCAGTTTTGAGAACTGACGTTTGGCTGCCCCAGGTACAATGCTGTTGTATAATCCTTGAACAAGCAGCAATTCATTTATGAGAAAGACTATCCTCCTCCTCCTCCTCCTCTTCCTCCCAGGACGAGCCTCCTCTGGTATTTACATGGTAGTTGCATAGGCAGGTATAGTGTATTTACAGTGTATAGGTACGTATTGTTACTTACAGGTTTTATAGCTTTCTTGCAGTTTATGTAATTATCTGTTTACATTTTGATCTGTGTAACTAACACGTAATAACATACATATTAGGCACCAAAGTCTTTTATATCAAGAAAATATTTAGTCCAATGAAAGCATCGTCTAGCTATCTATAATTATTTTTACCCTACCACTCCGTGCAACATCACTATTCAGTTTTAGATTTAAGCCATTGAACAGCTGATCTTATTCTTATGAACGACTCGACAAACATTGAGTAAAATCTCATAAGAAATTGCYAATGATGACTTGGTCAAGTTCAAGAACCCGGATGCATGAACTTTATATTATATAGTGTATACAGTCAGGTCCATAATGATTGGCACCCTGATAAAGATAAGCAAAAAATATGGTATAAAATATATACAAATACTGAGCTACACTATGTGGACACCCCTTCAAATTATCGGATTCGGCTATTTCAGTCACACCTGTTGCTGACAGGTGTATAAAGCACACAGCCATGCAATCTCCATACACAAACATTGTCAGTAGAATGACCTTACTGATGAGCTCAGTGACTTTCAACGTGGCATCGTCATAGGATGTCACCTTTCCAACAAGTCAGTTAGTCAAATTTCTGCACTGCTAGAGCTGCCCCGGTCAACTGTAAGTGCTGTTATTGCAAAGTGGAAATGTCTAGGAGCAACAACAGCTCGGCCAGAAAGTGGTAGGCCACACAAGCTCACAGAACGGAACCGTCCTCGGTTGCAACACTCACTAACGAGTTTCAAATTGCCTTTGGAAGCAACGTCAGCACAATAACTGTTTGTTGGAAACTTAATGAAATGGGATTCCATGGCCGAGCAGCCGCAGACAAGCCAAAGATCACCATGAGAAATGCCAAGCGTCGTCTGGAGTGGTGTAAAGCTCGCCAACATTGGACTCTGGAGCAGTGGAAACGCATTCTCTGGAGTGATTAATCACGCTACACCATCTGGCAGTCCGACGGATGAATCAGGGTTTGGCGGATGCCAGGAGAACGCTACCTGCCCCAACACTTAGTGCCAACTGTACAGTTTGGTGGAGGAGGAATAATGGTCTGGGGCTGTTTTTCATGGATCGGGCTAGTGAAGGGTGTTAGTGTAGGGAAACCTTAACGCTACAGCGTACAATGACATTCTAGACGATTCTGTGCTTGGGGAAGGCCCTTTCCTGTTTTAGCATGACAATGCCCCCGTGCACAAAGTGAGGTCCATACAGAAATAGTTTGTYGAGATCAGTGCGGAAGAACTTGACTGGCCTGCACAGAGCCCAGACCTCAACCTCATCGAACACCTTTGGGATGAATTGGAACGTAGACTGCGAGCCAGGCCTAATCGCCCAACATTAGTGCCCGACCTCACTAATGCTCTTGTGGCTGAATGGAAGCAAGTCCCCCGCAGCAATGTTCCAACATCTAGTGGAAAGCCTTTCCAGAATAGTGGAGGCTGTTATAGCAGCAAAGGTGGGATCAACTCCATATTAATGACCATGATTTTGGTGGTGTCCACATTCTTTTGGTCATGTAGTGTATATTGTATCCTAAAAAACTGGGGGAAATATTTCTCAGAGAAATTACAAATAATTTTTCGCAAAAAGATAGGGTTGCAAGGATAAGGGCACTGAGCCTTTTTCTAAAATGTTCTATGAGATTGGAGAACACCATCCAGAAACTTTCCAGATCCTTGATATCCTTAATCTGCGCTGATGGACTGCCCTCTTCAATTCAAACCACAGGTTTTCAATGTGGTTCAAGTCTGGAGACTGAGATGGCCATGGTCAATTCATTTCTTTGTGGATTTTGATGTGTGCTTGGGGTTAATGTCTTGCTGGAAGATCCACTTGCGGCCAAGTTTCAGCCTCCTGGCAGAGGCAACCAGGTTTCTGGTTAAAATATCTTGGTGCTGGGAAAAATCATAATGCCGTTGACTTAACAAGGGCCCCAGCACCAGTGGAAACAAAATAGATCCACCACCATATTTTACAAGTGGTTACTGGGGTTATTWTCTGCGTATGCATCTTTCTTTCAACGCAAAACCCACCACTGGTGTGTGTGACCAAMGTGCTTTACTTTCATGTGGCTTTCATGACACTGATGAACGCTTAGGCCGAAACACTTGTCTATCTATCTACACCTGAATGAAATAAATACTAAAAAGAAACCACAAATCTCCTTTTCCATCGCCGCTTAATTAGCAGAAAGTCGCTTTAAATAAATACAGCTCTTGTTCAATTGCTAAACCACCACCAGTATCCCCTTGCACTTAATAGTAGCTTGACGTAAAGTGATATGGGACAACTTACTTGTATGTTCCCGTTTAGGGCAACAAAGAAAAAGTCTGATGGTCATGAAGACACAGTCCAACATTCATTCAATAGATTTAGGCTAAAGAAGAATTTTAAGCCTTTTCCACTTTTAACTCTGTTCTCTCGTCTATTCTCCTCCTGCAGGACACACRGGATGTCATGGCTCCTTCTGCTGCAGAAATGCAATACGCCTTAGGGGCCCACCAGGAATACAACCACGCCTTTGGGGCTAAGGCCCTCCAAAGAGACTGATTGGGCCCCTCTGAGGTTTCCTAAACCAGCCCCAGCTAAACACTGTTGTCTGGGTGTGTGACAGGACTAGACATGAGCTTTGTCTGAGTGAATGTGAGTGTGTGTGTGAGGTGTGTGATTGAGCTTTACCCATGACGACGGTGGAGAAGCGCCACTTCAGCCGGAGGGGCAGCGGCCACAGGAAGCACAGCAGCGGCGGCTTGAGCGACACATCCAGTGGAGGCTCGATCCTGGATGACACAGACCGTGAGGTCAGCAGCCTGACTGACCGAGCCTTCAGGAGCCTCTGCATTGGCGAAGAAGCCATTTACAACGACTCTGACCTGGGCTCCTCACCGTCAGCTCAGAGGGAGAGRCACCAGGCCTTCAGCCAAGATATTATAGCTGCCCAGGAGAAGGAGGACAGGGAAAGGGATGCTTTCAAGAGAGCCGCCCACGAGAGCTTTAGCCTCAGTCTCCAGCAATATGGACAGGGAGGGGGTGAGGCGGGTTGGGAGGGGGAGGGGAGGATGTGGACAGGACAGTATGGTTTAGAGAACCAGGGTTATTCAGGGTGGGAGGGGCAAGGGGAGGGGAGGACAGAGGGAAGGATGTCTACCACATTCCAGCGCTCCTTCATAGACGTGTCTCAGCAGGAGAAGACTCTGRGGGAGGAGAGACTATCCTTCCTGAGTTATGGAGGGTCCGACACCAGCTGGCAGCASCGTCGCAGTCGCTCCCGAGTCTCCTCTCTCATCAAAGCCTTTAGCTCAGAGGGTTATGGAGGTGGGGACGGGTGGATGGAGGGGAAACTCAGGGACTGGAACAATGAGTCCTCCTGGGACAAGTCAGCTCTGATGAGCATCCAGAGAGAGCTGTCTGAGTTCTCTACGGCATACCCCCATAACTTTAACAGTGGCCCCTTCCCGGCGGCCGGCACCTTCTCCCAGCAGACAGGCCCCTTACCCCACAGTAGGAACAGCCTCTACCCCTCTGAGGTATCTTCTGCTGTGTCTCAGTTGGACAAAACATCCTCCTTCATGAGATCCTCCCACAGAAAACACTGTAGTAAACAAAGCATGTTTGCACAGCTCAACTCAACCTCTAACTTCTTTCTCCATAGTGAGTTCAGCCCCTTCCAGCCCCTGTGGAGAGACCATAACAGGTTCCCCTTCCAGCAGGGGGGTGTCTCCGGGTTCATGTCCCCTGCAAACTTCCCTAAATGGTACGACTCACCCATGTACAAGGAGCTGACATTCGAACAGCAGTTCTACGCCCACCCTGGGATCAAGGAGACAGTGTATGGACCCCAACGTAAGCCCCTGGAGGGGGGCTCCACAGTGCTGCAGAAGGCCTCAGCCCTGGAGAAACGCTCTGAGTCTGAGCTGGCCGGTCACCACCCACCATGGAAACGCACCCAGAGCGCGGGGTCAAACAGATATCTCTCACTCCGTCCCTCGACGGTCTCTCCTACCAGTGAGAGGTCCCGGCGTGGCCACGATGCTGTCAGCGCCATCACTGAGTTCCAGCACACTGAGCGTTTTACCAAATTGACCGCAGAGCAGAGTGTTACAACAGTCCTAAACAGCGCCGAGCAGAGTAGTGTCGTGAAAGGCAACAAGAACAGTGTCATTTCCTTTCACAACAAGGTTAGCACAGTAGCAGTGGAGCAGGGTGTAGTCGCTAGCAACMCCAGCACAACGCCCTTTAACATCACCCAGCTGCTGACGCCTGTCATCCACAACCATCAGGACACCTCAGAAGCTCTGCAGTACACCCTTTCCCCCTCCGTCGCCATCGAGCAACCCYCCGMCACAGTAYCAGTGGAGCCGGTTGTAGTCSCTAGCAACCCCAGCACCACTCCCTTTAACTTCACCCAGCAGTTAACACCTGTCATCCACAATCCGCAAGACACTGACACCACCTCAGAGGTGCTACAGTACGCCCTCTCACCCCCCCTCGCTCTCGAACAGCCCACCGTCTGGGGCGAGAGAGAGAGGGAGAGAAGGGGGGCCACACCAGAGGTGAGGATTTCCAGCTACAAGTCCAGAGCCTCCGGTCTCCTCTTTAACCTGAAAGACAATAGGAAGAGGGTGAAAAGCACATACAGTCCCACCAAGTTCAAAGGCCTGGAGGTGACTGGCAGGAGTAAATCTAACCTGGACGGCTATGAGCCCAGAGACACAGTGATAGATATGCCAGCCTACTTAGACATCCCTGTTCCCCAGGTGGTAGTACAGGAGGAGCCCAATGCAATAGACATTTCATTTCACCCCCATACCAACCCACAGTATAGCCCCTCATTGCAGCCAACCACTGCACACTCTGACCAACAGTTGGATTACACTGACACTAGTAAACTAGAGGCCTATCAGGCAGTGAAGTTGTCTCAGACTCAGGAGGAGATGGTTTACCGTCAGGAGTACAGTGGAAACTGCAGAAACAGAGATCCGCTCACTACCAGTCAGAACGGCCAAGGTGGGTTATCACAATTTATTAAATCCGATGAAATAAGTAGGACTGAGCTCCTCCAAAATGATATGTATGAGCAAGTCAGCCCCACGAAACCAGGCCGAGACAACACCCTTCCCACAGTGAGCTCGCACCTCCCTAACACTAAGCCCAAACCTTACCCTAGCCCTAATTCTACCCCTAACCCACCCCCAGCAGTCCTAGACACTTACAGGACAGATGGAATCACTCCAAACCAAACCAACACTGCAAACAGAGACGCACTAGTATCCAAACAAAGTATTGAGCCCAATACAAACCAGACTACGGTAGAGAGATACACAAAGGCAGGTGGATATGAGCAAGTAAGAGAGAACAAATATGGTTTGGGTGTGAATGTTACAACAGAAGTGCCTCCATGGAAAGGGGAGATCGCTGCGCTAATCGAAAAAGACAAACAGTCTCTACCCTCACACAGAGCAGCTACACTGAAGCAGGACCCAAACCAGAAATATGGAAATGAGTGGAATATATATGGACAACAAGAAAAGAGAGAACAGGGGGAGCCGAATGCATCTGGTGGAAGGCTGCATCCAGCTGGTGAAGTCTTAAGAGGTCAAAATATCCTTCCATATAAGGAAATGCTTCCGGTTCCTGACCACACACTGGCCAATCAGGAGGAACTGTCAAACAGATTCGCTCAAAACACAGTCTGCCCTCTTAGTCAGCAGATCATCAGCGACACCGTAGAAGAGCAATGCTATTCTGGGACTTTTATGGACAAGTATGGAACTGTAGATCAGTATCGAGTCAATGAGGAATCTCTCACCACCAAAGAGAAGCGTCAGAACCAAAATGATCACTTGTACAGGGGTACAGGACAAGACCACAGGAAACAGAGTCTGTATTCGGAGGGCGATAAGACATATACAGTCCATAACACCCTGACAGAAAGAGAGCAACCTGTTCAGAGAAAACCACATGCCCCATGGGTGGAAGACAACAAACTACCCGGAAACGAAGGATATGTAGATAAACAACAATATGACCAGGATATACAGTGGAGTTCATCATACAAGAATGAGAACAGACAATACAGAGACAGTGCAGCTACAACAGCACAATGTGCAAAAGATCACAATCAGTATACCGACAGGACTGCTGCAATACTGCAACAGACAAATGGAGAATTTAGTGCAATTAACAGTCACCAATATCCCAAAAGTACTACAAATGACCCCAGTAAGATGCACACAACAGGGCTAGCTAAAGCAGAGCTAGCTGAAGCAGAACAAGCTCAATTAGAGCAAGATAAAGCAGTGTTAGCTAAATCAAAACAGGCTAAAATCGAGCAAGTAAAAGCAGAGCTAGATAAAGCAGAACAAGTTCAAGCAGATATAGCTGAAGCAGAGTTAGCTAACGCAGAGTTAGCTAAAGCAGAACAAGCTAAATCAGAGTTAGCTCAAGCTAAACTTGCTAAAGCAGAGCAAGCTAAAGCAGAACTAGAAAAAGCAGAGAAAGCTAAAACTGAGTTAGCTAAAGCAGAGCAGGCTAAAGCAGAACAAGTGAAACCAGACATGGCTAAAGCAGAACAAGCTAAATCAGTGAGCGCTAGAGCAGAGAAAGCTAAAACTGAGTTACCTAAAACAGAACAAAACAAAACAGAGCAAGCTAAAGCAGAACTAGCTAAGGTAGAGTTAGCAAAAGCTCAAACAGAACAAGCAAAAGCAGATCTTGCTAAGGCTAAACTAGCTAAAGCAAAGTTAGCTAAAGCTCAAGCAGAACAATCTAAAGCAGAGAAAGTGAAATCAGAGCTAGCAAAAACAGAGTTGGCTAAAGTAGAGAAAGATAAAGAAGAGTTAGCTAAAACTCAAGGGGAACAAGGTAAAGCAGAATTAGCTAAAGCAGAGTTGGTTAAAGCAGAGTTGGTTAAAGCAGAGTTGGTTAAAGCAGAGTTGGTTAAAGCAGAGTTAGCTAAAGCAGAGTTAGCTAAAGCAGAGTTAGCTAAAGCAGAGTTAGCCAAAACAGAACAAGCTAAAGCAGAAACTGCTAAAGCAGAGTCAGCTAAAGCAGAGCATGATGAACCCGCCCAGTACAGTGCATGGTCAGCCAGCGAGGACCGATACGGCATAAATGATATCCTCACTACCAGAGACTATGAACAGGTGAAGAGAGAGCGACTGAGAGAGAGAAAGCACACTGCCAACGAAGCCGTTTCAGCAGCGGGCGACACATTCACCAATCTCAACATATCTGCAAAGGCCGAGAACAAAACACTCCAACCGAACGATGTCTCTCCCATCAGCAGGTGTGAAAGGGTAGACAGGGGGGGAGATGACTACAACAGATTGAGAGAGAAATACGGGTTCAGTCATGCAGTTTCAGCTAAGGGAAACAAACAGCCCTCTAAGGATGTAGCTGCGACAGATGACTGTAAAAAGACTCCGAGGGATGCACTTGCCACTAATGAACATGAGCGGGGGAATGAGGGCCAATGGGTGTACAGCGAGTCATCCAAACAATTCAAACTGGCCAGTCAGATCGAGAGTAAGACGACGCCGGCTGACCCGACTGTAGCAATGATGAAAGACGTCCATCCGTCCTCATTCAGAGCTCTGTCACTAAAAGAGAAAGGCCAGACCAAGCAAGAGATACTGACGTCGAAACTGAAGGCCCACGCTGAAAAGGAGATCTCAGCCATCAAAGAGAAAGGTTTTGGTAAACGAGACAGACTCTTATCAAGAAACCCCACCAAGCACCAGGAACAGAGAGAGAGAGGTCAGAATGGACAGGAAGTGAAGAGCGTTAAAAATAATCCATCCAGGGGTGAAAAACAAACAAACAGCCAACTCAGCATCAGGAAGGAAGCACCTCAATCAGAACATAAAGAGCCAGCTAAAACTGAAGCATCGGCTGTCAGTGACGGTCAACAGTCAAGAGCATCACTGGAACAGGCCATGAACAGGTCAAAGGTCAGTGATGTAATTGAAAAGGAAGGGCGTCAGTCAAAGAAGGAGGAAAGTAAAAATGAGGCCATTTCTGGTGACAGTTTGCAGATCATGGGGATAATGGTGACCATAAGAGAACCCTCGGTGAATGAAGACAACGTTTCTACTCCACATCAACCCGCCCCAGTAAAAGATAAGATAAACATGGAAAAAGAGGCAATTATTTCCAATAAAAATGAACTCAGCTCAGGTCAACTTCCCAGCAACAATTCAGGCCATTTGAAACAAGAGACTCCTCCAGCCATGGCTCCCATTGCAGATGAAAGCGTTTCAGAAAATGAAGTTAGATCAATTGTAACAAGCAAAAGGGAAGACACCACATTTGCTGAGCCTGTAATTACAGAAAAGGCCAGAGTTAAACAGCAAACACAGTTGCCAGAAGGGAACGGTGAACCTAAAACAGAATGTGTTATAAGTGGGAGTAAGCAGGCTAAAACTGCACCTGAAACCACAAAGAAAGATCCCGAAAAAAAGGCCAGATCTGTGAGGAACGAGAATTGTTCACGGGAGATTCCTAAATCGTATGGGAGAGATAAGTCTCAGAGGGAAACTCTACTCCATGACACCCCTGCAGTTAAAGATGGACGCTCAGCAGAGGTCAAATCGGCTAAAAATAAACAGTTGGCTGAAACTCAACCTCTCCTCTTTAAACATAGCATCGCCGCAAGAAACCCTAACGACTACGCAAATAACAACCATCCTACTAATGAAAGCATCGGCAAGGCCGACCTTGCAGCGGTGGAAATGGCAAAGAGCAGTGTCATTCAAGGTGGCGAAGACATCAGTGTTCAAGATGGCCAAGTGGAGAATGTACACATAGAAAGTATTACAATCCATGTTGTATCATCAATAAGTGAGATTGACAACCACAAAACTACCGAAAGTCACTCAGTTACCAARCATGTTTCTTCAGGAGCAGAGAAACCCACTGGTGACAACAATGTTCACATTGATAGCATAGCCATCCGTGTTCTGTCAGGTGTGAGTGAGAACAGCAATGTGGAAACAATCGCAAAAGAGAGAGAGCATAACCCGGCACTTCCAAGTGAAAAAGTGTCTCGTAAACCAGAGGTGAAACCAAGACAGAAGGTGCTGCCTACTGTCCCTACTGCCATCGCAGACTACGCCAGACTAAAGGTGATCTCTACAGAAGAAGATTCCCCTCCTAACGTGGACAGTCCAAGCAGAAAGGATGGATATTTTCCCATGATACAGACTCTCCGCAGTAGATGTCCAGTCTTTACAGCTGAACAGGAAGACCACCCGGTGACCGGAGGGATGTCGAGGAAAGAAGAGGTATCTGTGAAAGAACCAGAGATTCCCTCCAAACGAATCACGGAGGCTAAGATAGGAGTGTTGTCTTCCATGGAGCAGGAACAGAGAAAGAAAGGGATGTTGGTTGACGTTAAGACCAGAAACCCCTCTTTCTCACAACAACCGACCCAACCCACCCATGTTGACATGCCTGGAAAAGACCTGTTCTCCCCTACAGAGGCAACGCAATATATGGAGAAAACACATGCAACACRGGCCTCTCTGGGAGACATATATAGCATGGAGAAGAGAGAGGAGAGGAGAGAGAGACAGAGAGAGGAGCAGAGGAAAGAGGAKAGGAAGACAAGACAGAGAGAGGAGGAGAGGATGGTGAGAAACAAAGAGGAGAGGAAAGAGGAGGAGAGGAAGGTAAGATGGAGAGATGAGGAGAGGATGGTGATTGCGAGACAGAAAGAAGTCGAGAGGAAAGAGGAAGAGAGAAGAGAGCAACAGCGACGGAGAGAGGAGAAGAAAGCGGAGGAGAGGAGGAAGAGACAGAGAGAAGAGGAGAAGATGGCGAGACAGAGAGAGGAAGAGAAGAAAGAGGAGGAGAGGAGAGCGACACAGAGAGAAGAGGAGAAGATGGCGAGACAGAGAGAGGAAGAGAAGAACGAGAAGGAGAGGAGAGAGCAACAGCGACAGAGAGAGGAGGAGAAGAAAGAGGAGGAGAGGGTTGTGAGACAGAAAGAGGAGGAGAAGGACAGAATAGAACAACAGCGACAGAAAGAGGAGAAGAAAGAGGAGGAGAGGAGGGTGAGACAGATAGAGGAGGAAAAAGAGAGGGTGAGGAGGGCGAGACAGAGAGAAGAGAGAGGATAGCAAGACCAGAAAAGGAGGATCTGAAAGAGGAAGAGAGGAGAGAGCAACAGGAGAAAAAAGGAGGAGAGGCAGACAGAGAGAAGGGAGAGATGGTGAGAACAGAAAGAAGGAGAGAGGAAAGAGGAGAGAGGAGAGGCACACAGATAGAAGAAGAGAGAATGGCAAAGACAGAGAAAAGAGAGGAGATGGAGAGAGAACAGCGACAGGAAGAGGAAAAGAGAGGAGAGGGGAAAGACAGAGAAATACAGCCCAAGACAAGAAGAGGAGACAAAGAACAGGAAGAAAGCAATAGAAAAAGATAGAAAGCAGTGGAGAGACAGAAAGAGGAGGAGAAGACAGAATAGAACAAACAGCGACAGAAAGAGGAGAAGAAAGAGGAGGAGAGGAGGGTGAGACAGATAGAGGAGGAGAGGAAAGAGGAGTTGAGGAGGGCGAGACAGAGAGAGAGGAGAGAATACAAACAGAAAGAGGAGGATCTGAAAGAGGAAGAGAGGAGAGAGCAACAGAGAAAAAAAGAGGAGAGGGCAAGACAGAGAGAAGGGGAGAGGATGGTGAGACAGAAAGAAGAGGAGAGGAAAAGAGGAGAGAGGAGCGACACAGATAGAAGAGAGAGAATGGCAAGACAGAAAGAGGGAGGAGATGAGAGAGCAACAGCGACAGAAAGAGGAGAGAAGAAAGAGAGAGAGTGTGAGACAGAAAGAGGAGGAGAAGACAGATAGAACAAACAGCGACAGAAAGAGGAGAAGAAGAAGGAGAGGAGGGTAGACAGATAGAGGAGGAGAGGAAAGAGGAGTGAGGAGGGCGAGACAGAGAGAAGAGGAGAGGATAGCAAGACAGAAAGAGGAGGATCTGAAAGAGGAAGAGAGGAGAGAGCAACAGAGAAAAAAGGAGGAGAGGGCACGACAGAGAGAAGGGGAGAGGATGGTGAGACAGAAAGAAGAGGAGAGGAAAGAGGAGGAGAGGAGAGCAACAAAGATAGAAGAGGAGAGGATGGTGAGACAGAAAGAGGAGGAGAGGAAAGAGGAGAGGATAGGGGAACAACGACAGATAGAGAGGATGAAAGAGGGGGAGATGAAAGAGGAGAGGAGAGAGCTACAGCGACAGAAAGAACAGAAGAAAGAGGAGGAGAGGAGGGTGAGACAGAAAGAGGAGGATATTACAAATCAACAGCGACAGAGAGGGAAGGAGGAGAAGAAAGAGGAGAGGAAGGCGAGACAGAAAGAGGAGGAGAGGATGGCGAGACAGAAAGAGGAGGAAAGGAGAGAGGAACAGCAACGGAGAGAGCAGGAAAAGAAAGAGGAGGAGAGGATGGTGAAACAGAAAGAAGAGGAGAGGAAAGAGGATGAGAGGAAAGAGGAGAGGAGAGAGCAACAGCGACAAAGAGATGAGGAAAAGATGGCGAGACAGAACGAGAAAGAGAGGAAAGAGAAGGAGAGGAGAGACCCACAGCGACAGAGAGAGGAGGAGAAGAAAGAGGAGAAGCAGAGGGCGAGACAGAGACAGAGAGAGAAGGAGAAGATGGATGCTCTCCAGTATTACTCCATCAGCAGCCCTGAGGGTCAAACCAGACCCAGGGACATACCCCTCTTCTCCCCCCAGCCTTCCCCACGCAGGGGGGACCTTGAGGACTGGGAGTCCTGTGGTAGACCTCACCTCCCTACCTCCCCTGCCCCCCCTTCCACCCGCTCCAACACCTCCTCCCCTGCCCTCGGGGGCAAGCCCACCATGTTCAGAGTCAAAGACAACACCTTCAGAGGCTCCTCTCTCACCAAGTCCGTCAAACCACTCTTCCACAAGAGCTTTGGAGAAGAGTTCAAGGTGGGCTCAGCCCTCTGGAGCGGATCAGAGWTGGGAGACGAGGAGCTTGAGAGGACAGGAGAGAGCGTACATGAAAGGCTGAGAGAGAGCGCCGGGACTCCTGTGTATCATGACTCCGCCATCTCGTCACACCGACTCCCCCGCATCCGAGAGACTCAGCCCTCGAAAGAGTTCACCGCCCCCTCGGAGACCACCTACACATACCCTTACTCCAGGCTCCTATCCAGGAGGAATGTGGCTCTGGACGACGATGACTCTCGCTCGATGATCAGCAACATGTCTGGGGATGTTGAGAGTTATGCCACCAGTGTAGCCGACCTGTCTGACTCTGAGTTCGCCAGCAGGGGGGGCTATAGCAGGCCAGATTCAGCCTGTAGTTTTATCAGTGACGTAGGACGGCCACTGGGGAAGCCCCCGACTGTTCCTCCTAAGAGTGAGAAAGCTCTACGGAGAGCCAAGAGGCTCACAACCCGCAGGATAAAGAAAGAGTCGAAGACTGAGACAGACAGCATTACTGACTTAGTGAAGAAACCGGTCCATGCAGTCGCTAGTGTCCCCTCCTCACCCTCAGAGCTACGATCCTCCAACCGTCACGCTCTTGCCTCCCCCCATTTCGCTGCCCCTATCTCTCTGCCCCTTGCCCCAACTCACATCTCCAGTGTCCCCTGTTCTCCAACTGATTTAGGATCCACTCATCACCCATCCTTCCACACCTCCCCCCACGCCAAAGCCCCTGTCTCCCACCCCCGAGTCACAACGCAAGTGGCCAGTGTGCCCTCCTCCCCCACCCACCACCACCATGCTCACCCCAGACACCTTGTCTCACCCCTGGCCTCCCCCCTGAATGTCCCTCAGTACCACGTAGACCCCTACTACCCTTCCCCACCCTCCCTCAGCCTCCCCCAGCACTTCACCCAAGGTTTAACCCAGAAGAAGGTTCTACAGGACCCGGGGTCTGGTCAGTACTTTGTGGTGGACATGCCTGTCCAGGTGAAGACCAAGACCTTCTTTGACCCAGAGACGAGGAAGTACGTCCAACTGAATGTCCGTCAGCCAGGTCAGGGAGGCTCTCTGTCTCAGCCCCAGCCACAGTGTTATCCCCAGTCCCTCCCCGAAGACTCATACACCCAGCCCCAACCCCAAACATATCCCCCATACACCCAGCCCCAGGCTCATCCAGCCAGCCGGCCCTATGTGCTCTACCAGGGATACCCCCAGAGATACCAGCCCATGCCCGTTTCATCCCTGCCCACTCACAGGTCTCTCTCTGGGGTGTCTGCCTTGGTGTCTCCCACCCAGGACCCACAGCCCACAGAGGAGAGTCAGGGTTGGGCAGAGGAGGGAGAGAGGCAGGGGGAGGGCTGGAGCAACCAGTGTTATGAAGGAGAGGAGGAGATAATGGAGAGAGAGACATATGGACAGAGCTACAGCCAAGAGCAGACACCTTACATGGACACAGCTCATGACGCACGCACTGCCCATGACACACACGCTGCGTACGACACACACAACCAGCTGGACAAAGGCGCAGTGGACGTTGATGATACTAACCCCGCCCCCCACCGTGATATCATCACCATGAGCGAGCTGGAGGACTTTGCTATGGATTCTGGTGACTGGTGACACTGATTGACAGCTTTTGTTTCACAGGTCCTGTTAGGATCGTGTTCATTAGGCACCGAACAGAAGAAAATGGACTGAGATTGGGTTTTTCTGTTACGGGCCCTGATAATGAACACAGCCCTGGTTTCTCTAGAGCACAGGTTCAAGCATCAAAGAGACTTATAAAAGGCTGAATAGCATTTCATCTAATGGAATAAACAGCTGTGTTTTAAAGTGTTATGATTGCATTGACATGCAAAAATACAGATTTCACAGAAGCCCAATACATAGTTTAAAAAACATGCGTGGTAGACAACAGGTGTAGGCTAACAGTGAAATGCTAACTTACGGGTCCTTTTCCAACAATGCAGAGTTGAAGATTAGATACTAAATCAAATAAAATAATTGTCTGGCCATAAATAAATAGAATAAACTAGGCAACCGGATAGATAATAGACAGTAGCAGCAGTGTGTGTGTGTGTGTGTGTGTGTGTGTGTGTGGTGTGTGTGTGTGTGTGTGTGTGTGTGTGTGTGTGTGTGTGTGTGTGTGTGTGTGTGTGTTGTGTGTGTGTGTGTGTGGTGTGTGTGTGTGTGTGGGGTTTTTGTGTGTGTGTGTGGTGCGTGCGTGCGTGTGTTGCGGTGCGAGTGAAGCGATGTGGCTTTATATGTGACTTATTTCAGATCTTTGTCTGCTGTAATTGACTATTTTCTTTCGTTTTTCTTTCGAAAATTATCCCTCTTCTGAGACATTTTGTAAAGCTTGCTGTTATATTGCTGATGTTGATCTTTTTGTAGTTTTGTAGTGGAATTATGAATTAGATTAAGGCTATTTATTATTAACTGTTTCACAGAAATGTTTACCATTCCATATTTTGAATGTGATATGCTGTCTAGGATATTCTTGGGGTGCATTTGATCGATATGTCACGGTCACCTAGAACTTTTACTAATATTAGTGAATAGTGAATAAGAACACAACACAATAGATATCTACAGTATTTAACCGTTTCAATGCTGAGAGTACTTCTGGGGATGCAGTTTAGCGGGTTGTAGAACCCGAAGTTCTCATTAGCTACATCTGTTACCGGTGTAAACGTCAAATGGATTGGATTATTATTTACACCTCAATTTGGTTGGTGTGCATGAAATATTGTCAAACAATGTGGTGGCGATTCTGCAACAAGGTCTCCTTAGAATATGTCAGAATAGTGACATATTGGGAATTTAACCATTATACCGTATGTCACCTAAACTGAAAGGTCTATGCAAAGTGAACACAAAACTTGTATTTATGCAAATATGCAACCACATTGTGTAGATGTGAACGCTGATTTAAATATGAATGTTTAGTAGATTTGATTTCAATAAATAGATCCACATTTCGGAAGTGAGAAATGTGTACAGGGTTTCTCCCTTGCTGTGAATAATATAGTGTGAGATGGACTTAACAAAAGCACAATTTATCACTCTGTATGAACTTTCTTTGTCAGTATTTTGGATGTCTTTCAGAAGCACTTTGTAAAGAAGCAAATAAACAAATGATGTGTTGTTTGCTGGTTTTGTTTTTGTTGTTGACAAAAATAGTTCTCTGTTAATGAACTCAGTAGCTGACTAAGATACCACCTAGTGGACGTGATACGTACATAACCACGGACCTCTTCTCCTTTCCTCTTCTCCTTCAGTATAATAGTAGATTTGGTGTCCAGAGCCTTCATAATCACACTTTTTGTAGCTTTTTCAGTACACTGTCCTCCCACACTGTCCTCCCTGCAAAATGCTCCAGTCATTTCTTATGGTGCATTTATGTACAGTTGAAGTTGGACGTTTACATACACCTTAGCCAAATATACTTAAACTCAGTTTTTCACAATTCCTGACATTTCATCTGAGTAACAATTCCCTGTCTTAGGTCAGTTAGGATCACCACTTTATTTTAAGAATGTGAAATGTCAGAATAATAGGAGAGAGAATGATTGATTTCAGCTTTATTTATTTCATCACATTCCCAGTGGGTCAGAAGTTTACATACACYCAATTAGTATTTGGTAGCATTGCCTTTAAATTGTTTAAYTTRGGTCAAATGTTTCAGGTAGCCTTCCACAAGCTTCCCACAATAAGCTGGGTGAATTTTGGCCCATTCCTCCTGACAGAGCTGGTGTAACTGAGTCAGGTTTGTAGGCCTCCTTGCTCGCACACGCTTTTTCAGTTCTGCCCACAAATTTTCTATRGGATTGAGGTCAKGGCTTTGTGATGGCCACTCCAATACCTTGACTTTGTAGWYCTTAAGCCATTTTGCCACAACTTTGGAATTATGCTTGGGGTCATTGTCCATTTGGAAGATCGTTTTACTGTGGATATAGATACTTTTGTACCTATTTCCTCCAGCATCTTCACAAGGTCCTTTGCTGTTGTTCTGGAATTGATTTACACTTTTTGCACCAAAGTACGTTCATCACTAGGAGACAGAATGCGTCTCCTTCCTGAGAGGTATGACGGCTGCGTGGTCCCATGTTGTTTATACTTGTGTACAATTGTTTGTACAGATGAACGTGGTACCTTCAGGCGTTTGGAAATTGCTCCCAATGATGAACCAGACTTGTGGAGGTCAACAATGTTTTTTCTGAGGTCTTGGCTGATTTCTTTTGATTTTCCCATGATGTCAAGCAAAGAGGCACTGAGTTTGAAGGTAGGCCTTGAAATACATCCACAGGTACACCTCCAATTGACTCAACAGTGATGTCAATTAGCCTATCAGAAGCTTCTAAAGCCATGACATAATTTTCTGGAATTTTCCAAGCTGTTTAAAGGCACAGTCAACTTAGTGTATGTAAACTTCTGATCCACTGGATTGGGTTACAGTGAATTATAAGTGAAATAATCTGTCTGTAAACAATTGTTGGAGAAATGACTTTGTGCCTGTGCACAAAGTAGATGTCCTGACCGACTTGCCAAAACTATAGTTTGTTAACAAGAAATTTGTGGAGTGGTTGAAAAATGAGTTTTAATGACTCCAACCTAAGTGTATGTAAACTTCCTACTTCAACTGTATGTATCCCTAAACCTAGGGATACATACCACTGATGAAATGCCCTCATACTGAGATGCACCCTATGCTCTGACTTTGATCATTGATCTAAAGCCTAAACTTGAAGAAAATACATACATTTTCATTTATTTTATTTAACTAGGCAAGTCAGTTAAGAACAAATTCTTATTTACAATGGCGGCCTACTGGGGGAACAGTGGGTTAATTGCCTTGTTCAGGGGCAGAACGACAGATGTTTACCTTGTCAGCTCGGGGATTTAATCCAGCAACTTTTTGGTCACTGGCCCAACGCTCTAACCACTAGGCCACCTGCCGCCCCGATCTATGAGATATCTTTTTTAAATTTTGCGTATCAAATAAATACATTTTTTCAAGGGAGAAAAATTTGAAAGAATGTTTTTGGTTGAACCTTTATTTAGGTTAAATAACGTCCCATTGAGTTTAGGAGACCTGGCCAAGAYGGTCATGTTGATGGATTTGGGGCTCCTGAGTGGTGCAGTGGTCTAAGGCACTGCATCTTAGTGCAAGAGGTATCACTACAGTACCTGGTTCAAATCCAGGCTGCATCACATCTGGCCGGGATTGGGAGTACCRCAGGGCGGTGCACAATTGGCCCAGTTTTGTCCGGGTTTCGCTGAGGTAGGCTGTCATTGTAAATAAGAATTTTTTATTAACTGACTTGCCTAGTTAAATAATGAGCCATCTCTGGGTCTGATATGAGACAGGAGTCTGGTCCAGAGCAGAGAGCTGGTCCTGGTCCTCTCCATGCTGAGTCAGGTGCCTCCCTGTGGTTGTGTCGCTGTCAGCAGCCTGTGGTTACAGCTGGCAGACATCTGACAGACAAATGCATTACTCTGCTGAGTTAAAATATGCTATGCTGGTATAACCTCCATCAGCGATGCGTCTAACAGATCTAATTGATTGGCTTATCGATCATTTCTAATGCGGGAATTAAAAGCAGTGATGATGACGGTGGAGGTTCAGTCTCTTCTCTGAATACTGTCTGCACTGTTTCTCTCTGCTGTTGGATAGAAGTTAGCATAGCCCTATAAACACAGATCTAGGATCAGCTTTAATSCCMSCCCCCCCCCCCCCCYSTYCGTTAGCATTAGGGAGGGAAAACATAACTGACCTCGGATCAGTTTCCAGGGTAAACTTTATCCTGCTGGTTGTCTCTCAGTGTGAAGAGTCCAGAACATCTCTCTCTTTCTGCAGCACAGTATTATGTTTTCATTACTGCAACAATAGAAGTCCATTAACATGGCTGTGTAGAACAGAGTTAAAATGCCTGTCCTCAATATTCACTCTTTCTGTTTCTGGCTGCCCTCCAGTTAATTTAATACAACAATGCTCCACAAAACTGCTGCAGGACTTATTTTAGGTGACAGAGAATTATCACAGATGCCACATGCACAGCGGGGATGTCAATAGCAACTTGACTTGTTTATGGGATATTAAAGCAGTGAATTATGGGTGCCATACAAAACTTAAATGATCGGAACCATTATAACACCCGAATCTTTTGTTTTTGTTAATGATTCAATTCCAAATCTACTGTATTCAATTTGGAGAGATTTAAATGTGTTGTCTGAATCTTTTGTGTGAGTTTTAGACCGTATGTCAATGTCAGCCACATATATAATAAATGTTCCATTTTGGGAAGCAGTGTACATTTCTTAAAATAACTATTGTTATAATACGTATACACTATATAAGTATTGTTATAATAACTATACACAATATTATCATTAGCTGCCATGTCATTGGATTTTTGGAACTCACACATTTACATATTACTATATTAGGAGATGATTAATCAAGTAATCCTTGATTCGGCTTGATTGGATAATATATATATATATATATATATACATATACACACACACACACACACACAGTGCTGTGAAAAAGTATTTGCCCCTTTTCTGATTTTCTATATTTTTAATACTGAGTGTAATCAGATCTTCAACCACAACTTAATATTAGATCAAGGGAACCTGAGTTTACAAATAACAAGAAAAATGTATACTTATTCTATTCATTTAATTAACAAAGTTTTGCAACACCCAATTCCCCTGTGTGAAAAAGTCATTGCCCCTTAAACTCAATAATTGGTTGTGCCACAACTACACTTCCTGTAGTTGTTCTCTCACATCACTGTAAAGGAATTTTGGCCCATTCTTGCATGCAGAACTGCTTTAACTCAGCGACATTTTCAAGCATTAACTGCTCTTTTCAAGTCCTGCCGCAACATCTCAATTGAGATTAGGCCTGGACTTTGACTTTTCCAGAACATAAAATATGTTGCTTTTTAACCATTTTCACGTAGACTTGATTGACCCAGCAGCACTTTAGCTTACAGACGGATGGCCTGACATTTTCCTGTCGTTTTCTCTGATGCAGAGCATAATTCATAGTTTGTTCCTTATATTAAGGCATGTCGTCCAGGTTCTGAGGCAGGAAAGAATCCCCTAACACAATCATTCTGGGAAATAATTTCCCTTTATCAGTAAATGAATCAGTCATACAAAAATCATTCCAATCAATCACTTACTATTCTCTAAATCCTAAAATGGTGTTCCCAGAACTTGCATGTAGTTCCCAGAACTATGTAAGTGCTACCTGAATACCTACAGACAATGTTGCCGACAGGGTCTCTCTACCCCCGCCACAGTTATAGCAGCTCCAGTCTCTCCCTTCAGAGGCGCCTTGTGCTCCTCGCCCTCTGCCTCTTACCCTTCCTCTACCTCCTTCTCAACCTCGTCCTTGACCTCCACGGTATCCTCTTCCTCCTCCTCCTCCTCCAGCGAAAAACATCAACTGTGCAGCTTGTAGTTTAGCACCAGTCTTTGAGTTCTTCGACTTGATCTGTCTTTCTGCATGGGTGATGTGAGATTTGACATCAGCGAGGTTCTTTGTCTCCCACCCAATGCATGTAGGATGTATCCATGCTTCTTTGGCATGGCACAGCAGGCTGCCATATGGTTCTTGGTCAGGGGTCAGACCAGGATGCTGGAGGAAGCTCTTCTCCATTCGTTCCTGATAGTCCTCAAAGCTCTCATCGGCCTTCATCATGGTGGAATGTATTTTCTGCCGATCTGTGTTCTTTGGATATGTTGTCTTTACATGATCAAACACAGCAGTAAGTTGGTCAGCACGGTTGGCTCTGACTGCATCACTGTTCCAGCCTCCCTTACACTGGTTCCACTTGAACTTCAAACACCGACAGAGTATTTCCTCAATTTCACGGGTGGTCGGGTTATACATGGCAATGATTGCTCTCACCTCTTCTTCAAACTTCACAGCATCTTTCGTGAGGTCATTCCATGCTGTCCAATCTTCTGTCGGACACAGTACCCCTTTACCAAATTTCTTTGCCATCCCTTTACTGGGTCCCTTTCTTGACAAATCTGTGTCTTCACATCTACTTGTACTTTTCCCCACGACTACTTCTAATTATACATGATCAATTTGCATTACTCTACTCATAACGCAATCATTCTGGGAACTCATTTCCCTTTTTCCGTAAATTAGTCAATCATACAAAAATCATTCCACTCAATCACTTACAATTCTCTAAATCCTAAAATGGTGTTCCCAGAACTGCCATATAGTTCCCAGAACTATGAAAGTGTTCCCTGAAAACCTACAGACAACGTTTACGATGGGGTCTCTCTACCCCCACCTAGTCCCCTTATGGGACTCTGGATCCTTTTCTAAGCTTCTCAAACCAGTTTTTTTAAGTTGACTTACTGAAATTCACTTGTCAGTCTTTCCAGGTTTCGCAGATGATGTGTTTTCTCCAGGGCAGCCCACAGTTAGTATCTGGTCTGAGTGCGTCCTCGCCGTCTTTGGTCAGACGGGAATTTTCCTTGCATGCTCTTCCCTGAGAGCAGTCACAGAACGTCCTAACACAATAACGAGAAACAATATGCTACATGTAGTCACGCATTTGCAGAGACAGAGAGGATACTAAACATTTCCACTACACTAGTTACCCATTCTAAAATTGACTGGAGCTCTGTGTTAAGTGTCTATGTTATTTATTTTACTGTTGCAGCTGACGTCTATACTGTTGAGTTGTCGGCGTACATAGACACAAAGGCTTTATTCAAGGTCAGTGGAAGGTCATTTGTAAAAACAGAAAAACAATAATGGCCCTAGCCGGCTGCCTTGCGGTACACCACACTCAACTGACTTTACATGAGAGAGGCTTCCATAAACGAAAACCCTCTGTGTTCTATTAAATAGGTAACTCTCAATCCATATTAAGGCAGAGGATGCAAATCCTTAACACCTACGTTTTTTCAGTAATAGGTTACGATCAATGATATCAAAAGCTGCACTGAAGTCTAACAGAACAGTTCCAACAATCTTCTTATTATCAATTTCTTTCAGCCAATCATCAGTCATCTGTGTCAGTGCCGAACATGTTGAGTGCCCTTCCCTATAAGCATGCTGAAAGTCTGTTGTTAGTTTGTTTTCTGTAAAATAATAGGTCCCATGTCATCCAAAAAGTTCTACTTTTGACTCATCTGTCCGTAGAAAATTCTTCCAAGAGTCTTGATGATCATGCAGGTGCTTCCAGGTGCTTTTTGGCAAACTTTTTGTCTGGCGAAACCAAACACTACATTACACAGTAAGAACCTCATACCAACGGTCAAGCATGGTGGTGGTAGTGTGATGGTTTGGGGATGCTTTGCTGCCTCAGGACCTGGACGACTTGCCATAATAGAAGGAACCTTGAATTCTGTATCAGAGAATTCGACAAGAAAATGCCAGGCCATCCGTCAGTGAGGTGAAGTGCAGCTTGGTCATGCAGCAAGACAATGATCCAAAACACACAATCAAGTCAACATGAAAATGGTTAAAAAGCTAAAAATGTGAATGGCTTAGTCAAAGTTCAGACCTAATCGCAATTGAGATGTTGTGGCAAGACTTGAAACGAGCAGTTCATGCTTGAAAACCCACAAATGTCGCTGAGTTAAAGCAATTCTGCATTCCAAAATTCCTCCACAGTGATGTGAGAGACTGATCAACAACTACAGGAAGCATTTGGTTGCATACATTGCAGTTAAAGGTCGCATAACCAGTTTTGAGTATAAGGGGGCAATTACTTTTTTCACACAGGGGAATTGGGTGTTGCATAACTTTGTTTATTAAATAAGTTAAATATGTAATTGTTGTGTTATTTGTTCACTCAGGTTCCCTTTATTTAATATCAGGTTTTGGTTGAAGATCTGATAACATTCAAAATAAAAAATATGCAAAAATAGAGAAAATCAGAAAGGGGCAAATACTTTTTCACAGTACTGTGTAAATATATATATATACACAGTGCCTTCGGGAAGTATTCAGACCCCTTGACTGCCAAAGGTGCTTCAACAAAGTACTGAGTAAAGGGTCTGAGTAAAAGGTCTGAAAACTTATGTAAATGTAATATTTCAGTTTTTTTTTAAATAAATTTGGTAACATTAAAAAAAATGTTTTTGCTTTGTCATTATGAGGTATTGTGTGTAGATTGATGGGGGGGATTATTTAATTCATTTTAGAATAAGGCTGTAACCTAACATAATGTGGGACAAGTCAAGGGCTCTGAATACTTTTCGAAGGCACTGAATATATTATTTTTAAAGAAAAATCTAAAAACGGATTTGATCTTACTCAAGTCTTCTAAGGATTGGTCTTAGTGCAGTTCCCCTGTACATGACAAACATTCAGAGATCCTGTCCAATCCAGCTAGCCCTTTACTCAGTACTTTGTTGAAGCACCTTCGGCAGCGATTACAGCCTCAAGTCTTCTTGTCTACCATTTGGGTGTGTGTGATGGTTAGGGGAAATGTTTGTAACTGTAATATGTTGGTTAATGGTAGCAATACCTGCTCTCTTGTAGTACATGATTCTGTTACAGGAGCACCAGGAAATGTGAGTTATACAATTTCTGTTTACAATAAGTCTACCGCACTGAAAGGAGACCCAAATGGTACCTATTGGTTGTGTGGCCGATTTCCTTATTACAGTTTACCACTTCATTGGGAAGGGGCGTGTACTGTTGGGTTTGTGGTGCCGGCCATGAGAGTCCATGGAAACACTGAAACAGAATTGAAGGTTCTGTTCAGGCACTATCGTCAGCCGAACCCTCATTTTAATAAGCGATCCCTTGCAGATGTCAATCAGGTGCAGACCTTCTTCTCCCGATTCACTGGTGTTTTACTGCCTCAATATGGAGTTGCATGTGCCTTAGATCAAATTAAAGATTTGGCTATTAAAGTTGCGAAAATTAGAAATGCTACTGAATGAGGAAGTGAAACCACTCCGCAAGGTGGCCCTGCAAAACAGGGAGGCAGCTGACTACTTATTGGCTTGTCAAGGGGGCACTTGTTCTCTCTTTGGTGATGAATGGTGCACTTTTATCCCAGATGTGTCATCGAATGTGACTGATCTTGCGAACTACATTCACACTGTTGCAAAGTCTCATTCCGGGAAATCAGAGTGGGTGTTTACTGGTTGGCTGAATGGAGCTTGGGGTTCCTAGAGAGCTCGGTGGGTGATAGCTGGAATCTTTTGGTTAATGTGTTTGATCATTTTGCTTTCTTGTTGGAAGACCATTTGTACTTCCATGGCAACTCGAGTCTCAGCAACTATCCTGTTCAATGCTACTAAAGAAGGGGATACTGAGAACTTGTCTCCCCGGGAACTCCCCTTTCCCTTTATAATGGATGATAATATGCAAACATGAGTTAGTATCCATGTTTGATTAAGTACCCGAAGGTTTAAAGATTAAGTTGTTAAAAAACAACATCCTTACAATGTAAAGAGTAACGGAAAAATAATAAAATATGAAGATGGATTTTTGCCTTTTGTTATGGCTCGTCTGTAAGAATCAGTATTTACGAAACACACTCCTGATGATGGACTGAATGTATGTTAAGAATTAAAATACATGTTATCACATACGGTGATAAAAAGAGGGAGTGTGGTGGAAATGTTTAGTGTCCTCTCTGTCTCTCCAAATGCGTGACTACATGTAGCATATTGTTTCTCGTTATTGTGTTAGGATGTTCTGTGACTGCTCTCAGGGTAGGGACTGATAGAAGAACAGAAATAATGGATCACATAGGTTCTAGGCGTTGGACCAAAGTAACAATGTATGCAAGGTCATGATCAGCCTATTGCACCCTGACAGCAGAGATGCCTAGTTTTTGCAAGAATATAAAGAGTGCTGACGGGAGAGCATCCCTTCAGAGCTTATAACAGACTTGTACTTAGCAAGCTTTCATGGTCAAAACACTCAATGGTTGCTAAAATGGGAAGAGGTCTGTCCATAATAGGGCGTCGCACACAAGCTTGGCACACCTGTATGTGTCACGCCCTGATCTGTTTCACCTGTTCCTGTGATTGTCTCCACCCCTCCAGGTGTCGCTTACATTCCCCAGTGTATTTATCCCTGTGTTTACTGTGTCTCTGTGCCAGTTCATCTTGTATGTCAGTCAAGTCAACCAGCGTGTTTTTCCTGTACTCCTTTTGCTATTCTCTTCTTGATAGTGTTCCCGGTTTTCATTTTTTGGTACCCTTCCCCAGATCTGTGCCTCGAAAAATAAATCTCAGAGCTCTACGGACAATTCCTTTGACCTCAGGACTTGGTTTTTGCTCTGACATGCACTGTCAACTGTGGGACGTTATATAGATAGGTGTGTGCCTTTCCAAATCATGTACAATCAACTGAATTTACCACAGCTCAAGGTCTCAAGGATGATCAATGGAAACAGGATGCACCTGAGCTCATTTTCGAGTCTCATAGCAAAGGGTTGAATATGTATGTGAATAAGGTATTTCTGTTTAGTTTTAATACATTTGGAAAATGTCTAAAAAACTTTTTTCGCTTTTCGGGGTATTGTGTGTAGTTTGATGAGGGGAATCCATTTCAGAATAAGGCTGTAATGTAACAAAATGTATAAAGTCAAGGAGTCTGAATACTTTCCGAATGCACTGTACACACACACACACACACACACGAGCCACACACACACACACACACACACACACACACACACACACACACACACACACACACACACACACACACACACACACACACACACACACACACACACACACACACACACACACACACACACACATCACAACACACAACACAACAAGCCTACATGACCAAAAATGTGTGAACTTGGTAGTGTGTGTTGCAACTGAAGACAGACGATTTTTATGCGGTCCCGTTCTGTGAGCCGTTGTTGGTCCTAAACATTTCCACATCAAAATAGCAGCACTTACAGTTGACCGGGACAGCTCTAGCAGGGCAGAAATTTGACGGACCTATGACGGTGCCACATTGAAAGTCACTGAACTCTTCAGTAAGGCCATTCTACTGCCAATGTTTGTCTATGGCGATTGCATGGCTGTGTGTTTCATTTTATACACCTGTCAGAAACAGGTGTGGCTGAAATAGCCAAATCCACTAATTTTAAGGGGTGTCCACATACTTTTAAATATATATATTTATATATATTATACAGTACCAGTCAAAAGTTTGGACACACCTACTCATTGCAGGGCTTTTCTTTATTTTAACAATTCTCTACATTGTAGAATAATAGTATAGACCACAAAACTATGAAATAACACAAATGGAATCATGTAGTAACCAAAAAAGTGCTAAACTAAATATATTTTATATTTCAGATTCTTCAAGCAGCCACCCTTTGCCTTGATGACAGCTTTGCACACTCTTTGTATTCTCTGAACCAGCTTCATGAGGTTGTCACCTGGAATGCATTTCAATTAACAGGTTAATTTGTTAATTAAAAGTTAATTTGTGGAATTTCTTTCCTTCTTAATGCATTTGAGCCAATCACTTGTGTTGTGACAAGGTAAGGCTGGTATACAGAATATAGCCCTATTTGGTAAAAGACCAAGTCCATATTATGGCAAGAACAGCTGAAATAAGCTTTACTTTAAGAAATGAAGGTCAGTCAATACGGAATATTTCAACAACTTTGAATGTTTCTTCAAGTGCAGTCGCAAAAACCATCAAGCGCTATGATTAAACTGGCTCTCATAAGGACCGCCACAGAAAAGGAAGACCCAGTGTTACCTCTGCTGCAGAGGATAAGTTCATTACAGTTACCAGCCTCAGAAATTGCAGCCCAAATAAATGTTTCAGAGTTCAAATAACAGACCAATCTCAACATCAACTGTTCAGAGGAGACTGCGTGAATCAGTCAAATTGCTGCAAAGAAACCACTACTAACGGACACCAATAAGAAGAAGAGACTTGCTTGGACCAAGAAACATGAGCAATGGACATTAGACCGGTGGAAATCTGTTCTTTGGTCTGATGAGTCCAACATTTTGATTTTTGGTTCCAACTGCCGTGTCTTTGTGAGATGCAGAGTAGGTGAACGGATGATCTCTGCATGTGTGGTTCCCACCATGAAGCATGGAGGAGGTGGGGGTGCTTTGCTGGTGACACTGTCTGTGATTTATTTAGAATTCAAGGCACACTTAACCAGAATGGCTACCACAGCATTCTGCAGTGATACACCATCCCATCTGGTTTGCACTTAGTGGGACTATMATTTGTTTTTCAACAGGACAATGACTCAACACACCTCCAGGCTGTGTAAGGGCTATTTGACCAAGGAGAGTGATGGAGTGCTGCTTCAGATGACCTGGCCTCCACAATCGCCCGACCTCAACCCAATTGAGATGGTTTGGGATGAGTTGAACCGCAGAGTGAAGGAAAAGCAGCCAACAAGTGCTCAGCATATGTGGGAACTCCTTCAAGACTGTTGGGAAAGCACCAGGTGAAGCTGGTTGAAAGAATGCCAAGAGTGTACAAAGCCGTTGTCAAGGCAAAGGGTGACTACTTTGAAGAATCTACATTATTTAAAGAAGGATTTGTTTAACACTTTTTTGTTTACTACATGATTCCCTATGTGTTATTTTATAGTTTTGATGTCTTCACTATTATTATATAATGTAGAAAATAGTCAAAATAAAGAAAAACCCTTGAATGAGTATGTGTGTCCAAACTTTTGACTGGTACTGTATATATATTTTTTTATATTCTGAAAAAGAAAACAATACTGGCGTAATGCAAAAATACAAATAATTTGTTGAACTTGCTTTTCCTCACTATACGAATCTGGCCAAGATATCAATGTTACATGAGTGGTTTGGAAAACTCAATCACTAAATAATGGTCCAAAGTTTTAGATAGAAGCATCGCAATTTACTCCGATTTTAGAGCATAACCATGCAAACTCAAACTACATGCACGGCTATTTGTTTCATAGAAGATTTTGCTTGTCTTGTTTAAAGAGTGTAGAACAAAATAACCCATAAAGATAGAAGAAGAAGAAGCAGCAGCCTCCACAGATCACGAGTGGTCTTGCTGATATCAACACACTAACTAACACTAACATATAACCCAGTGACTCAAAGTTTCAACGAAGTCATCACTCCATAACAATATAACTCGACGACTCAAAGATCCAATTAAGTCTTCACTTTATTAATATATGTGAACTATGCACAGCATGCAGAACATTCCATTGTGAAAGACGAGAGCGATAGAGAAGAGAGAGGAGACAGATGAAGAGAGGGAAAGAAAAAGAAGATACAGGGGGAAATATAGAGACAAATAGATAGAGAACAAGAGAAATAGAGGGAGAGAAAG
Organism: Salvelinus sp. IW2-2015; assembly: GCF_002910315.2. Taxonomy (NCBI): domain Eukaryota; kingdom Metazoa; phylum Chordata; class Actinopteri; order Salmoniformes; family Salmonidae; genus Salvelinus; species Salvelinus sp. IW2-2015. The sequence continues at coordinate 2,557,920 of NC_036865.1, read as the reverse complement.
AGAGAAGAATAGAGAGAATAAAAGAGTGTGAGTGCTCGAGCCAGGACTTCTGACATTATCTCCCTCCTCCATGTCACCGGGGTGTCTCCCTCATCATTAATTATTAACCCAGTACTTTGTGGTAATACATAATTCACCATCAATTATTCATGCTAATGTGTGTGTAGTTGACTTAATTGTGTTATTGATTATCAAAAGTAATTTCCTGAAAATCCTCAAGGACTCAAATTGAATCAGCCTAAATCCTGGTCTCTGTGTACTCTCTCTTCCTGCGATTAAGTATTCTCAATCTGATTGGTTTATGTCTTATTAGCCGATCTGGTGAAAGACAACACAGAAAAGAGGTTTAATATTTTTTTTAAAGGCTAAACTAATAAATCAACAATCACTGATGAACCATGAAGGAGCCTCTGGGTTTAAAGGCCTATCGTTTTGTAAATATACATTTTAGTATTAATAAATAGCATGTATCGTGTTTAATGGGCTATTGTAACCTGGCGATGCGTCTCGAGCGAGAGAGAGAGAGAGAGGAGGTTATGAGTGGCGTTCTCTAGTTTCTCCAGCTTTAAGGGAAACTGATGAATAATGGATAAGAGCAGATGGCCGTGGCGGTAGGCAACAGGAGAGACTACATCTTTAATTGTTTTAGAGAACATGTCACAACAGGACTAAAGTGATCCAGGGTCGACTAGCGCTAGTAACGCCACGGACGTGCTAACAGCAACGGACGTGCTATTAGCAAAAGCCCTGATATCAACACCACTGTTGTGTCATCATATCTGTTAGCCTACCCTGTTAGCGTAGCCAAGGGACCACAGGGCAACATTAGCTTCAACTGTGGCACTTTAACATCGACGTAAAAGCAAATACGTTGATTCATGTACACTGCCACTGTCAGTTAAACGAGACATAAATAAATCAGTAGCTAGCGTTCTCTCTGGTCGCTGGCTTAAAAACCTGAACACTGATGACCATGACTCCAGTGAAAACTATAGAAGTGTCAATATTTCACATTGTGTTTTACATGTGTTTCAAAAAAAAAAGAGGAACATAACATGTCACATTGTCTGGTGACTTTCTGTAACACAATAGCCTAATACACACGGGAGAGCGTGTAGCTAAGATGAGAGAGAAGGGGAAATGCCTCAGATTCACATTATTAGCCAGGGTGGTAGTCTCCATCACACACAGTTTATTCAGAGTCCATGTAGAGTCCATGAGCTACGTACAGTATGTGTGCTTATAAGGGGACCGCAACGGCCCCACGATATTCAGCAATATTCACCCACAATAAATAAATCACATTCATACAATATCTTGATAGTTGAATCCATAGAGTATGATATCTGGGTAACCACTCCTCTCCCTGCTCCAGTAGTAATAGGACTAGGTCCATAGTTGTGCTTTAGGAGGAGTAGGTAGAGGGAAAGTAACAGTAGGCACATTCACACCACAGGAGTTTTAAGTCCCAGTCCTTCCGTCTGTACATCCACACTGTCTGTACGTCTGTCTCCTCTGGGCAGTGACACAGACACACTCACTTTTTCTCCAGTGGTTCCTTGGGGCAGAGGGGGTGTTTGTCAGACCCGGTACCCTGAGTCAGGGTCTTGGAGCCTGGGCTGGGATCCTCGTCTCTGGAGCCTCTCCCCACGGCTCCAGAGACGCCCAACACTGATCCAGATACTACTCCCAGGGCAGGGCCCATCCCGGGCCTCGTCAACCCAGCCCCAGACACCCCAAGCACCGACATGCCTCCTACTCCATTCCCATGCCCATGGCCGGCCCCCAGCAGGTTGGCTGACTGTAGCACGGCCTCGGAGTGCTCCCGGGCCTTCATCCGCAGGGCCGCCACACTGGCCGTACGGTTGCCCTGACATCCATAGGGGGGCAAGAAGGACAGGCCCATGGGGTCAGGAACACAGCATGAGCACAGACCACCTCCTGGTAAGACACACACACACACACACACAGGGTCAGGATATTGTTTTACAGCAGAGTATGTCCATCATCACTATCGTAATCATCACCCTCCTCCTCTAACCATCAAGTGTGTTAGCTATGTTAACTGTTAGCTGTGTTAACTTACCCTTCATTGTGGCAACATGTGACAGAGCCTGGGCATAGGTGGCCGAGTTCAGGAGGGTTCCTGGTAGACAGGAGGGGAAGAACGGTCCACCAGGACCCACCGCTCGGTTTATACTGGAGGTCAGAGAGAGGATGGTGGTTAGTTTAAAATGACTCCGAGAGGAGATAAGAGATTATGGTTATCCTGCAACTGAAGGAAAGTGAAGAGGAGTGAGGGGGGGAAGAGGGGTGAGAGGAGGGGAAGAGGAGTGGGTTAACATTTGTGGTGACCGAATCACATGTGGAAGGTCCGAAGTAAACAACAAGCAAATAGTGGCTGGTCTGAGACTTCAGCACCACAGAACAGAACCCTGTGATCTGCTTTTCAGCACCACATAACAGTGGACAGCGGCTGTAATGTTACTGGCCACTGGGAGAGAGGGTTTTAAGCACACTGGACTGTTGCTAAATCAGAATCCCAAATTCGAGACATTCAGCACCACATGACAATGGACAGCTTCAACGTCACTGGCCAATGGGAAAAGAAGAGGCCTGTGGGGAGCCTTGTGGGGAAGGCTCCCCACAAACTCTATGCTAGACTATACAGCCAACCCTGTCTTCATGCACCTATGTCCTTCTCCCTGTCCTCTTACCTCTGCTGCATCTCCAAAGGTTCCTTCTGTTTCCTGCTCTGATCCACAGGAGACTGGGAGTTCAGACTCCTGGACGGAGGAGTGCCTCCCTCGTTCATCTGGTCCTTCCCTCCGTCAGGGTCTGTACTCCCTCTCTCTGTCTTTCTCCACTTGGCCCTGCGATTCTGGAACCACACCTAAACAGGAGGGGAGGAGAGGAGGTAAAAAACTCACTGTTGCGCCATGCAATCTCTCTCCCGTGTACAATCTAAAGTAGTCCAATGAATGCCTGCTTGTGTGATGTATATTGGCATGTTACAAACCCAGACCGGCATCTTTGTAGTTATGCACACAGGAGCAGAAAGTGAGATTCAGTTGGTCAGAAAACAGATAGATTTCATGAACCATGTCTCATCACCGAAATATGTGTCTTGTCATCAAATTCATCAAAAGGATATGTCATTTTTAGATCATGATAATATAAATATAAAGATGTCGCTGTGTGTGTGTGTGTGTGTGTGCGTGTGCGTGTGCGTGTGTGTGCATGTGTGTGTGTGTGTGTGTGTCAGACCGAAGCTCTCTGCCTGAGTGACTTTGCACTGCGACTTCTCCCAAACTTCACCCACCCATAGTCTCCAGCCCGCCACATACTGCCAACTTCTATATCCTAATTGAAAGAAGGTCATTGCCTATAACAACATTTAATTGAGCAATTTTTCATTCTCATATTTTAATGACTTCCCACTGACAGTCAGGGCGCTTTAGAGAGAGAGCTGTGATGAAGTCGTTTATTCCCCTATTTAGTGATTGTTTGACAACATCAGATTCGATTAAGACTGCACTCCCACACGCATTAATCATGATGTGTGTGAATGGAATTGGGGTGGAGCAACTATGCGGGACAGAACAGTCACCATTGTGCAAAAGCCTAGGTACAAGGACGTCAACAACCAAAAAAACGAATCCCATTCAGTCAATGTACGAAAAAAGGACAACAGTTTAGTTTAGTGTCAGGACAACAATACAGCGGCTTGTTGTGATTGTGAGGCAGGCTATCTCACCCCTGCACCTTACAGCTAAAGAGTCGTGATCCCGTCTCTCTGAATGGCTGGTAATTGCTACATTAATCTCCATTTGGCACCTGCTTTAAGGAGGGGGAAACCCATTGACACGATACAATAAAGACGGGCCAACAACACTACAACAGAAAGGACATTTATTTTCTAATAATAATGTAAGTTTAATATCCCTGCATGCTGCAGCCGATTCATGTTCAGATTTAATAATAGGAATGCTGTAATCGGATTAGAGCGGAATAATTTGTTTACAATCCCTAATTTACAGCTCGGGATTCCATTATCCCGCGCGCTGTCGGCTTTAAGCAATAGTAAGATGACCCAGGGGAAGCAAAGCCTAACTATTATATTTCCTACAATTAGATCTGCGCTCACAACAAAACCCAAAAGCAAATCTGGAATGCAGAAAATTACATACAGGACACACTGAATTGAATTACAACTGGCCACATTTATAACCACACATATGTGGAGGGCAGGGCAGTTATAAATTGCCCCAAAATAATAATAACAATGTAAAGGGGTGTGTGTGTGTGAGCGCGTATTTAATGCTGTCTTAACATTTGTATCTGCTTGCCCTCTTTTAAAAGCATCCCTTTAGYTTTTTTTCTGAGCTGCGGAAAAGGACGCACATGTATGATGTATTTTTTATGTACCTTTGTTTTGAGACGCGGACAAATTAGTGAAGAACATTATCACTGGTTAATTATGAATGACCGATTAATCAACCTGATCTAATATTCACCATTATGTTGATGTTATTAAAGAGCATCGGGAGAATGACAGAGTGCCTTAATTTACCCTCTCTGGTCAAACGTGCTCAGAGCCCACTGCTTCATTCCTGTGTGTGCGTGAGCRTGCGTGTTCACCTGGACACGCGCCTCCGTCAGGTTGATCTTCATGGCCAGTTCCTCGCGCGTGAAAACATCCGGGTAGTGAGTCTGCGCGAAAACAGCCTCCAAAGCTTCCAACTGAGAATGAGAGAAATATTAGATTAAGAGTTTAAAAGTTACGTGAGTTTATTATTCATGACACTACACAACATGGTATATTTATGTTGGTGTGTTGGTTTTCGAACGAAATCTACAAAATCTACAAAATACCTGTTTTGGTAAGTACCCTTTCCTACTTTCAGAAGCAATAGGCCTATATATTGGCCGATGAATAGCGTAACTAGGCAACAAAATGCTATTAACTAGAATAAGTGCAAGTAATAAGGAAGTGATAGGTTACATTTTATTATTATGGCGGAAATAATGAGAAGCATCATTATAATAATCGTTATCAACAATATTGTGGAAATATGAGGCCTACATTTGTATAAACTAGCTAGCCTAATGCATGGTTTTGCTCACATTAGATTAAATTCGTTATAACCAATGTACAGAGTGATATTTTTAAGCAGTCCAGAGTTTTATAATTGATAGCTAGTTACCTGTTGTAGAGTAAATGTTGTTCTATTTCTACGTTGTTTTCTCCGCAGAAAGCCGTCATCAAAATCACCTGCTGACGCATGGTTGGCAAACCCGTTGGTGTTTACTGAAAACATAAGTCATCGAAGAAATGTTTCAATAAAAACACTTGTTTATATAAATAAATGCAATACATTTGTGTTTGTTTTCAGTCAAAACCTGACATAGAAACACCTTGCAACATATTTTTACAGCGAAAACATCAAGACGAAGGGATCAAGCAGGAGTTCATTTTTTAGGATGTCAGTAAATAGTTTGGCCCATTGAAACGGACTATAATCTGCTTGTATATTCCTCTTATTAGAGCCATGAAACATTGATGTCCCGGTCTGAGAGGCATGACACCCAACATCTGTGGCCGCAGACGGGACAACACACCCGCCTCAGCCCCGGGGCTAACATCACACACACACACACACACACACACACACACNCACACACACACACACACACACACACACACACACACACGCTTCAAACGGGTGGGTTCATAAAACAAACAAAAATACGCTATTAAAACATGCTTTTTCAAAAATAAGTATAATCTTAAAAGGCAAGCATTAACTTGCGACAACCGCTTAAAACATTTATGGAACATTATGGTAATATATATCTATATATATATATATATATATATATATATATATTGTATAGTATTTTACACGAAATGATGTTAACACATAAATACACACATGCTTTATTTACCACAATGAAATAAAGTGGTTACAAATATGTTATTCAGATGTTTACAGTCATAACCCTTAAACCACTCGTCTTACAGCAAATTCCGAGCTAGCGTCAAGCTGCAAATATTTGAGCTCAATTGCAAGGAAATAGAAGTTATAGGCTGATGTAGCCTACATTTAGTATTTCCAAATCAAAACTGTCAACACATTCTAGCCCATCTATGGAGAAGCGGTCCCAAAAGTTGCAGCATTAGGCTATGGTCTACTTACACGTATTAGTCCGACAGCATTCTCCATCCAGCTGAGGGGGACAATGAAAGTAAAACATGATGGTTTTATGGGCTTTTGTTTATCTATGGAGCTGTGTGCGAAAGCCCGATGTCCCTGAGAWATCTGAAAAGAAATCAAATCATTTCAGTCGCAAATCAGAGAATAACGAATCAATATGTGACAGTGGAACGGGCCAAAATACAACCATTTTAAGCCTAGTCATTTGTAATTATTACAATGTTCATATTATTGACAAAATAGAAAAATAAAAAAAACTCCGCAAAATTCCCTACTATTCCCCCGAAATTAACGAACAATAAGTAATTTGCGTAACAAACCAAATCACTGGGCTATAAAACATTGGAATAAAACATGAAATAGCATGCAATGTGCTCACACCAAAGTTATTAGCGGAGGAGAATCCTCGTCAAAATTGTCCATAACGATGGGACAGGGCAGCGCTCACCAAAYGTTTTAAAGAGACACATCAGAAATAATGCCTAGATGTCTCTTGCAAAAAAAAGTAATAAATGATAGTAAATTATACGAAACATGTAGCCTGTCTATGATAGAACAGGGTAGATATATGATAGATATTCCATCTGTCTGTCATACCTGCTGTCTATTTGTCTTGTGCTGGTCCAGGGCGTGAGGAGGAGAGGATGCTGAGGACGCGAAGAGTTTCCTGTATGTCTGAGGGACCGGCAAATCCACTTTAACAGTCACTATCTCTCTCTACAACCTCTCTTACTCACTCCCCTCTTTCCCCCACACCATCCCTATCTGAGTTTATCTACTCTGCCTTTCTCTTTCTGGGAGTGTCCAGATGTCTTCGGCGAGTTGAGGCTTTCAGCTCTTGCTGCTTTTAGAATCTCACGCTTAATTGGTTCTAATCGGATTACCGCGGTTTTGTCTTCTCACTGTGAGTGGGACCTCTTTCCCTCACTCTCTCTCTCTCTCTGTGTGTGTGTGAGAGAAACATCAACTCTCTCAGGTATCTGAGAATTCAAATATTTTCCCCGGCAGATTATTCTGCTGTTATGTCAGTGGTTATTCCCTGACCATAAACACACACACACACACACACCCACACACACACATTCTTTATTTGGTTGCTTCTATATTAAAAATCTAAGATGACTTCTGTTGGGTTTGAGATTGACTGCCAGGCCGTTAATTGCTCCTTAGGTGGGTTACCGGGTCCACTTTACAACGGGCTGCGCATATCATAACATTCACAATGGCCAGAATTTTGATTTTCTTCACAGCAAGGGGTCCCACGATTTATATCGCTTCCACCGATAAACGATATACCACGGGACCATTTCAATTAGTTTTAAAGCGCATCTGGGACATCACAGCACAGACGCTGGAGTCTCCATGGAGAGACGAAATGAGGCTCCAAACTGCACCTGAAATTTGAAAGAGGAGGGTGGGATTGGATCAACGCACATAAGGTGGAGAAGCCGGTCTAATGGCAGGTAATTGGGTCTGTAATATCGTTACAGTCGGGTAATGGGCAGTTACGGCCCATGCGCTATTAAGTGCATCCCCTGTGTGCAGCATTTATTATATTAAAAGGGGGAATAATAATGATATTTTGGTTATTAAATGCATGTAATTAATTTATGCACTGCTGAAAATAAAGTTGTTATTACGACTTCCGACTAAAGGGAAGGAGAAAATTGAAATCAAGTGTATTACTCTTAGAATTGTTTTTTTCTAATAGTATAGAGATATTTAATCTCTCTSTGTGTGTGTGTGTGTGTCAGTAACGACCCTCTTTATCATGTGAAGTCTGTCAGTGTAAACTGCAGCTTTCTCTCAGTCACTCACTTACAGTAGCGCTCAAACACAACAATAGCGTTTTCTGGCAAAGGGTAGGCTATTTAGCCCTTCTGAACATCATTTGCGAACTGAGTGCCAAACGATTTTACATGTAGAATCGCGTGAAAAATGACGGCAGTCAGATGTCAAGGCCTACAGCAAGCAGGTGGTCCCTAAAACACAGCGTGCTGGATGATTGGCGGCTGAATAATGCTAGAACCACATTCATTGTGACGTGTGCAAGCCAAGGATACTGCGAGTTTCCCTGCGTTTAAGCCCTAGTTTTACATACCCAGACTCAGATGAACACCTGGATACCATTTTAATGTCTCTGTCTGCAGTATGAAGGGAATTAGTGGTAGTTCTGGGAGCCAATGCTAACTAGCATTAGGGCAATGACTGGAAGACTATTCCATGTTGTTTTTAACTTGTTCTAGAACCCAGGAGCAAAAAAGTAGACTATCAGAAAATAATTTACTAACTTCATATGAATTTATGGTCACGAATAGAACATTTAAATCAGAATGGTTATTAGTATAACTCTCACTCTCAAAAATAGAAATGCAACATTTTCAAACATTATACTGAGTTAGTTCAAATAGGGAAATCAGTCAGTATCTGGTGTGAACACCATTAGCCCCATGCAGCGCAACACACCTTCGCATAGAGTTGATCAGCTTGTTGATTGTTGATTAATGGCACTTCAATGGGACTCAGGATCTCGCCACAGTAGCTCTTTGTATTCAAATTGGCATTGATAAAATGCAACTGTGTTCGTTGTCCGCAGCTTATGCCTGCCCATACCATAACCCCACCGCCACCATGGGGAACTMTGTTCAAGGATTACCGCGGACAACATTGGCATCAGCAAACCGCTTGCCCGCAYAACACCATACTCGCTGTCTGTCATCTGCCTGGTAGAGTTGAAACCGGGATTCATCCGTGAAGAGCACACTTCTCCACGAGCACACACTTGAGCTTCCCTTTCTAGTTACACGTTACCCGTGGTCTGCGGATGTGAGTCCAGTCAWATTCTCTAAAATGACGTTGAAGCGGCTTATGGTAGAGAAATTAACATTCAATTCTCTGGCAACAGCTCTGGTGGACATTCCTGCAGTCAGCATGCCAATTGCATGCTCCCTCAAAACTTGACATCTGTTSCATTGTGATGTGTAACAAATGTTGTGATGTGCAGTTCAGAGTGACCTTTTATTGTAATCAGCACAAGGTGCACCTGTGTAATGATCATGCTGTTTAATCAGCTTYTTAAAATGCCAGACCTGACAGAGGAATGGATTATTTTAGCAAAGGAGAAATGCTCAGTAACAGGGATGTAATCAAATTTGCGCACCAAATYTGCGAGAAATAAGCTATTTGTGCATATGGAAAACTTCTGGGATCTTTTATTTCAGTTCATGAAACATGGGACCAACACTTTACATGTTGCATTTATGTTTTTGTTCAGTATAGTTGCGCAAGTCTACTTATTGTTTCAGAATTGGGCCATAGGTTTTCGCCGAGCTTCATTTGGGACACAGGAAAAGCTATGCTCCAAAATAAAATCCTAAAGTAAAGTATAATGGTGCATGCTTTAATTTTTTTCAGCTCAAAATAACTGAAGCGGTCAATCTGATTCCATTTTGGACAAATCAATATATTTCTCCCATTTATACCGACACGAAAAAAGCTTTGTTTAATGTTTCTACCGTTGATAGTCAAATGCACTGTTCATAATAACTAATATAGGTTAATAGAGGTTGGGTAAAATCATTGCTCAGCGGTTGTAAAAAGGCAGGTGTGATTTAAGAAAGCCCCTGTGAGCTGCTACTGCTCGTGAGTGTAGTAGAAAGGGGGATGAACTGATTTGAAAGAAAAGCTATTTTGAAAGAGAACTGAAGGTAAATTATGAATAAATATTTTCTACAGAGTATAAGTATGTGGTTGGCATTGTACAATTAGAAAAAAAATGGGATCTCCRTAGACTTATTAACAAATAAATACACTATACACTAGATTTTATGGAAGATTTATTCCTTCATTATGAAATGCAGTCATGTTTTGTGTCTAGAAAAGCTGGCATCTACACATTTCTATCTACACAACTGACAGATATAGCAACTTGGACTCGGGTGTAGACAAAACATAGTAAATGTAAATCCGGGACACTGCAATTGGTATGATATGTTATGTTTCGTATTGGTATGTATTAATTTGTGGATGTCCATCATCCATTTCATATGGTATGTTATGAATTACAATTTGTATGATATATTAAAGTAGCTAATTAGCTAAAATGCTAAAGTTGTACATGATAATATTAGAACACGCAACCTTTGGGCTGCTATTTGTTTGTGTTACACGCTCACCCAACTTTACTTTTGGCCTTAATTCACCTTCTGTTTTATGTAACCATACCAAACAAAACTATAGCACTAATTTGCTTGTCCCGGATTTACTTTTACTATGTTACGTCTAGCCTATGAGACCATGCTGGGTATAGAGCACAGGCGGCCAGTGGCACCTTAATTGGGGAGGAYGGGCTCATACTAATGGCTGGAACTGAATCAAAGGAATGGTATCAAGCACATCAAAAACATGGTTTCCATGTGGTTGACACCATTCCACTCACTCCATTCCGGCCATTATTATGAGCCGTCCTCCCCTCAGCAGCTTCTTGTGGTATTGAGGTAGATCAGGTTTGATTACGACGTCAGTTATTACAATGTCACAATATTTCACCACAATCTCTCCATGGTTTTAGAAAATCAAGTTGTTCAACAGCCTTAAAAAAAACAGGAAAAATCAAGTCGTTACATCTTTGGTCGATACGAGAGAAGATAGTATAGGATAGCATTTCAATTGACCTCCCCCCTTGATAGGCCCAAGAAAATGTGTGAATGAACGCATTAACTTTTTCAATATTATTTGTTCCAAGAGCAGCACAAATATTAACTTTGGAATATTGCAAAATCCGACCGCAACATAGCAAAGTATAATACCACAAATATCCATTATATTACTAATATACACTGAGTGTACAAAACATTTGGTACACCTGTTCTTTCCATRACAGACTGATCAGGTGAAAGCAATGATCCCTTATTGACGTTACCTGTTAAATCCACTTCAAATCAATGTAGATGAATGGGAGGAGACAGGTTAAAAAAATGTTTAAGCCTCAAGACAATTGAGACACGGATTGTGCGTGTGCCATTCAGAGGGTGAATGGGCAAGACAAAATATTGAAGTGCTTTTGAACGCGGTATGTCAGTAGGTGCCAGGAGCACCAGCAACGCTGCTGAGTTGTTCACGCTCAACMGTTTCCTGTGTGTATCAAGAATGGTCCACCACCCAAAGGACATCCAGCCAATGGCAGGCCAGTGGTCTAAAACGGGTCATAGATGAAAGAGGACAAAAGAAGGTTGACACGAATTGTGCAGAGCAACAGACGGGCGGGCTGCAGTTAGTCAACTGACAGTCCAGTACAACATTGGATCCCAAAGGCCAATAAAATAATGCACAACTTGTCATTTCTACCCAATTCGTGTCAMCGCCGACGACCTTATAGAGTTGCGGCTGCAGTGGGCTAAGGAACAAAAAGACTGGATACTGGAGAATTGGAAAACATTGCAYGGTCTGATGAATCCGGTTCCTGCCATTTCATGCTGATGGGAGGACTAGGGTATGGAGAAAACAACGAGTACATGCATCCATTATGCCACGTGTCAACATTGCACACAATGGGCCCCTTGGTAAAAGTGGAGCAACATTTCAGGATATCTGAATCAGGTGTATCCCTTCATGGCAGCAGTGTATCCATTTTCGAATGGATTKTTTTCAGCACGATAATGCCCCATGYCACAAAGCTAGGATTGCATCCCTGTGGAATGCTTTCGACGCCTTGTAGAGTCCATGTCCCGACGAATTGAGGCTGTTCTGAGGGCAAAAGGATGTGCAACTCAATATTAGGAAGGTGTTCCAATTTTTTTTGTACACTCCATGTATATTGTATTTTCCCTAGACTCAATCTCTGACTACTATCCTGCAAACAGCACTAAGGATGACATCACTTTCCTATGGTAATGAAGTAACCTAAATTAAAGCACGCATTTCAAAACATTGCAAAGTGGATGGATACTCATTCAAAAGATATGACATTTTAAATCAAGGTCGATTTTTATTGTGCTTCAAATGCAAGAAAGAATGTATGGAATATTTGTTAAATGTTTAAAACATTATTTTAAGGCTACTTGAAAAATACAATGTTCAGACTGGTATGTTGACAATATTGCTCTTACAGTGAAAAAAAATATTATTTGTGCCAATGTAAAAGTGGGGTTGGGAGTACTCAGTAGGTTCTGTAGAATCTGTATGGAATAATTTMATGGGCATTGAATAATATGGAGTGTTGCTGGCATTTTACTACACCCATTCCATTGGACACAACGTACATCGGCAGTCTTTTTCCCCCCCTCTAAGCCAATATGTAATTTATAGGCCTACAGTGTATTGTGTTGGGACTATTGGAATGGGTGGAGTAAAAGTGCTGTCTGGGTATGTAGACTCAGTCCCCCAAGAAATAAAACCCTATTTAGATTCTACAGACCATATTGAGTAATCCCTACCCCACTTTTACAGTGGCATTATATTTTTTCTCTATAAGCCAATATGTAACTCATATGCGGTGTATTGCATTGCAGTGAATGGAGTGGGTGGAGTAAGGACTCACCAGCACTCTGTATTAAACCCATTGCTCAGCTCAATAGACCAACTTAAGTTGTGTAGACAAGTAATTCAATTACATATATTTGTATTTGACTAAAAGTGTATTTCTTTACGTATAGCTTTCAACATACCAGTGTTGGTGTAAACTTTCTAAGGAAATGCTGRTATAAATACACTACATGGCCAAAAGTATGCTGGTCAAACATCTCATTCCAAAATCATGGGCATTAATATGGAGTTGATCCCACCTTTGCTGCTATAACAGCCTYCACTCTTCTGGGGAGGMTTTCCACTAGATGTTGGAATATTGCTGCAGGGACTTGCTTTCATTCAGACACAAGAGCATTAGKRAGGTCGTGCACTGATGTTGGGCGATTAGGCCTGGCKCGCAGTYGGCGTTCCAAYTCATCCAAAAGGTGTTCGATGGGGTTGAGGTCAGGGCTCTGTGCAGGCCAGTCAAGTTCTTCCACACKGATCTCGACAAACCATTTCTGTATTGACTTCGCTTTGTGCACAGGGGCAGCCAAGAAACATTCATTCATTCCTTGTGCTGTTGAACTACTAAATGCAAAGTAAATTGTATCGGTATATGTACTTAACTATCGAGTGCAGTTAGGACAATGGTCATTTGTGAGTGAATTAATGTCCTCTATGTTGTTACTGTATGCAACATGATGGACTGACTGGTTTAAATGTGTATGATGTGAGAATGTATGTGTATGTGATTATTTTAATGAAGGTGATGCCAAAGAAAAATGTCCATCCTGGATGGACGATAAATTTTTATTCTATTGTTATGCTGAAACAGGAAAGGGCTATCCCCAAACTGTTTCCACAAAGTAAAAAGCACAGAATCGTCTATGTCATTGCATGCTGTAGTGTTACGATTCCCCTTCACTGGAACTAAGGGGCCTAGCCTGAACCATGAAAAACAGCCCCAGACCATTATTCCTCCTCCAGCAAACTTTACAGTTCGCTACCTGCCCGCATGCATAGTGCCTTCTCAGCAAAGTCACCTCTTCACTGTTGACGTTGAGACTGGTGTTTTGCGGGTACTATTTAATGAAGCTTGCAGTTGAGGACTTGTGAGGCATCGGTTTCTCAAACTAGAAACTAATGTACTTGTCATCTTGCACAGTTGTGCACCGGGGCCTCCCACTCTCTCTATTCTGGTTAGAGCCAGTTTGCGCTGTTCTGTGGAGGGAGTAGTACACAGCGTTGTACGAGATCTTCAGTTTCTTGGCAATTTCTCCCATGGAATAGCCTTCATTTCTCAGAACAAGAAGAGACTGACGAGTTTCAGAAGAAAGGTCTTTGTTTCTGGCCTGTAATCGAACCCATAAATGCTGATGCTCCAGATACTTAACTCGTCTAAAGGAGGCCAGTTTGATTGCTTCTTTAAATCAGAACAGTTTTCAGCTGGGCTAACATAATTGCAAAAGGGTTTTCTAATGATCAATTARCCTTTTAAAATGACAAACTTGGATTAGCTAACACAACGTGCCATTGGAACACAGGAGTGATGTTTTCTGATAATGGGCCTCTGTAGATATTCCATAAAATAAATCAGCCGTTTCCAGCTACAATAGTAATTACACTGATTTTCTGTATTATTTTAATGTACAWTTTTTTTTTGCTTTTCTTTCAAAAACAAGGACATTTCTAAGTGACCCCAAACTTTTGAACGGTAGTGTACGTGTTCGTGAGAGATATTAGCGTGTAGCACAAACTGTTCAGACAGAAGTTGGCAGATCAGCTGTACTGACTTCAAACGAGTCCCAAAACGCTTGTGGGGGTCGTAGAGCACAACATTGTGTTCGTGAGTTTCATCTTTCCATATAGGGGTAACAGTTTGTAAGCCGTTCGGACGCTACAGACATTTTCGTGAGAAGACCGATATTTTGGAATGTCTCATAGTCTGACAAACACAGCTCTAGCTCTGCCACCTTTCACCGCAGATGCGGAAGTGCGACATCGGCRGATTAAGACGTGAAAATYGTCTCTATGGGGTTAAAAATAAAAGTACGTCAAATTATCAAGACATTTTCTTAAAAGGTGGTTGCAATACTGTGAAAAACAGTTGTACGGCATATTCCAAGTTTAAYGTGTCTTTGTAGGGGGACTCTTATTTTGAATTAAAAACATCTGCATAATTTCCTGCTGCCACAATAACAGCAATCAATTTCTAGTTACAATGTCAGTTACATGTAAAATGTCTGAATTCAAGTAGATCCCAGGTAAACAACAAAACAAACAAAAATAATAAGACATTTTCATTAATAGCACCCCCTCAACCCAACTACTACAGTAACTCAGGTCCCCTTCTCCCTCTCTGTGCTCTCTTTCCCATCTTCTCGCCCTCAGTCAAATGTTTTTTTTGAGCCTCAAGTTCCTCTCCATMAACCCAGACTTCTCCTCCTCTGCAAGTAGTCAGATGTGAGTCTCCTCTCCCCTTCTCCCTACTCCCATTATCTGTAGTCAGGTTTAAGTCTCCACGTCCCCTCCTGCCCCTTTGCCCTGTGGAAGTTACAGATGTTTCGGAGTAGTTCTCTGAAGACAGGGGTCTGGGTCTGGGTCAGTCTGGGGGTGAAGTGGTCCAGGACCTCCTTGGTGCTGGCCTGTCCATCCACAGCTCCCTGGAATGCCACAAAGTTTCTCAGCTCCACYAGGAGCTCATCGTGTTCMGTAGGGGGGGCARGAGGGCCTGAGGGGGTACGCGCACCCCCCTCTTCCTCTCCTCCTTCATCCCCTTCTCTCTGGGGCAGGCTGAGGTGGTTCCTAGCTTTCATGCGGGCCAGTAGAGTGGAGGAAGAGAGGGGGGCCGTAGTAGAGGAAGAGCCTCCCACCTCTACCCCTTCTCCACTGAAGTGAACCCCCGGGATGGGTTTCCTAGCGATGGTTTTCTTGATGATGGCAGCGTCCTACACAGATAAAGCAGACACACTGGGTTACAACAGAGAACAGAATAATGAAGAACAGAGGAATATCTGACTATATGTTTCAGCAGGGTCATGTTCATTAGGCACCTAACAGAGGAAAACAGACCGAAACACGGAGGGACTACCTGGATGTGTCCAATAAGAAACACAAATTTCCATTTCCACCGTCACTAATAGAAAAATAATGTGTAGGCTTATCACCTTCTGATGGCATTCATAGTGCTTTAATAAAGAAGTGCAATAGACTACTGAGATGGTATACAAATAACTTTTTTCATCTAGGCAGGAATGCATGACTCAAGATATTTTGATATGCACTGCAACCTAATCCACCGATTGTAATGAATTTTAGGTTGACAATTAGTCCATTGTTATATTTTACTGTTAAAATAAGTCKCTATTTTCTGTTCAATAGAGATACATTTTCCTACATCTTTACATGCACTAATATCACAGATTAATATATTTGGTGTTAATTCACCTTAGTAGGTGGAAAATAAAAACACATTAGCTAGATCACTACCTCGAAGTAGAATTTTCATTGGAAGTAACCGTGTTTTAATCTAACAGTAAAGTAATGATTAATTCCCCCCCAAAACGTCGCCGTCATAGCCGAATACGCAGTGAGGCCAATGTGCTCGCAATGGACAATGCTAATTTCGCGTGCTCCATATCGCAGATCCATATCTCGGTTGTAAAACAGATAGCTGAGAAAWAAAAAACAATATACCTGCACAAAGCTGAGAACATCCTCTCTTCAACTGAGACAAGTATTACCACGGCCTAAAACACACTTTTTTGTATACCAGCCACTGTGGTTGGTAGATTTAAAAAAATCTATCAGCAACTTTGATTTGTTTTTTGGCATAACTACACAATGAAACACAAAAAAATGATGAGCATGCTTAGTAATATTTCTAAAACAAGAACAGTATTATTAGTAAGAAATAATGTGGTATATTGCTTGATTTAATGTAATATTCTGTGACCCGAGTATTTTAACAAAAATATCACACAAAACATTTTAGCTGCCCCTTTAAGGTAACCTTGGTAACAGGGCTGCTGGAGTCATCACATGTTCCGTGAGAACTTCACTAGTAAAGGCCAACAACGTCTCTTTYTGCTAGCAGCGAGAGCAAACTCAAACRTTGTTTTGTTCMCAAGCTAGGTTGATTTTCAATGTAAATTGCCAAGAAACACGAGGACAAAGTCTCACTTTAGTAGACTTCAGAGTACATTAGACCAACTTTTATGCCTGTGCCCAATAATTCTAAAAACAAATATTTCAGCRCACAGTGCTCACAGCCCCCCAGACAGGCCCCCCAGACAGACACTTTTTTTATTAAACGCTCACACTGTAGAGCCCGGAGAGTTACCACACGCCAACGTGGCTGGTGAATTAGACATTCTTACCCACCAACGCCAAAATCTACCTGCATTTGTCAGGTGGCGGCTGTTAATTTTATGCCCTGAATATTACACAGGATAGCTGTGTTTTTCTTATAGCTAGAATCAGAACACTTTTTTTTTTCAAAATAAGTGCAGTGGAAAAGGCAGTAAAAAGTGGCTCGCTCATTATCACTGCAGCAGGTCCTGGCGAAACAGGAACATGGGCAGGGCACACACTTTCATTAGAGGAATTATGAAGACAATGCACTATACTGTTTATTTTGCAGTGGTGGCAACAATTAAGCWRCTGCACAACATACGGGAAACACAGTAGTCTCCGGTTGAATTTTTTAAGACCATTGAAAACTGACATAAAGACATTTTAAAGGCCTTTCATTTAGCTAAATTAATTAAAAAATACATTTTAAGGACCAGCAGACACCCCGTGAAAAACATTTTATTTTGTGTGCCCTAATACAAATATGTTGTCTACCTCAGCGGTGCTGAGGTGTGTAGTTACCTTGCATTTGTCCTGAGCTGGGACAGSTGTAGCAGGAGGAGCAGACAGCAAAGGATTCTTCTTCTGACCAAACCTCTTCCTGTAGACACACAACCACCCACACACATATTCAACTACAATACCCATAGTCCTCCACTCAATGTGGAAGTCTACAGTGATAGCCTGTGTGTGCTAGCCTGTGTATGGTCTAGGCTATGTGTGTGTGTGTRTTACACACGTGTACACGCAGGCTGTGTGTGTACCTGGCTGGAGCTGGGGCAGGTTGGTTGTAGGGCAGTCTACAGTGTTGTCTGGAGACCTTCAGAGCTCTCAAAGCGTCTTTAGCTACTCTGTTTAGCTTCAGCTTCCACCAGGACAAAGTCTGGATTAGATGCCTCCATGATGGAGTCATGCTGCATCACACTGTGGATACCTGGAGAGGAGAGACCGAGGACAAGAAGGGTTAAAGATGCACTGTGTAGCTTACTTTCCCCTGGGATTGTAGGACAAAATCATTAACACAATTTGTGGTTAAAGATACACTTTTCTTAATGCAACCGCTGTGTCAGATTTCAAAAAGCTTCACGGCAAAAGCACAATATTCAATAATCTGAGAACAGCGTTCAGCCACAAAAGCAAGCCATACAGTTACCCGCCAAATTGTGCAGTCAACAAACTCATAAAAAGCATTATAAATCTTCACTTACCTTTGCTGATCTTCGTCGGAATGCACTCCCAGGACTCCCCAAAGAAATGTTAGTTTTGTTCGGTAATGTCCATCATTTATGTCCAAATAGCTATTTTTGTCGCGTGTTTGGTAAACAAATCCAAAGTCAAGAAGCGCGTTCACTAAAAGCAGACGAAATGTCAAAAAGTTCCGTAACAGTCAGTAGAAACATGTCAAACGATTTTTGAATCAATCTTTAGAATGTTTTTAACATAAATCTTCAGTAACGTTCCAACCGGAGAATTACATTGACTTCAGATGTGCGATGGAACAGAGCTCCCGCGCATGGTCAGAGCATGGTCAGGTCATGATAGACCTGACTAATTCCTGTCTCCTTCGGCCCCACTTCACAGTAGAGGCATCAGACAAGGTTCTACAGACTGTTGACATCTAGTGGAAGCCGTAGGAAGTGCAAACTCATCCATATCCCACTGTGTATTCAATAAGGGCTTGGTTGAAAATCGACCAACCTCAGAATTCCCACTTCCTGTTTTGGATTTTTTCTCATGTTTTGCCTGCTATATGAGTTCTGCTATACTCACAGACATCATTCAACAGTCTAGAAACTTCAGAGTGTTTTCTATCCAATACTAATAATAATATGCATATATTAGCAACTGGGACTGAAGGGCAGGCCACTTTACTATGGGCACCTTCATCCAATCTACTCAATACTGCCTCTGCAGCCATAAGAAGTTTTAAACACCACAAACAAAAAAACACACACACAAAAACACCGTTTGTTCATTGCTAGTTCATCTTCTACGGTTCAAACGAAGCGCTTCACCTTCAGCCCAGCAAAACGTCACCTGGAAAATAATGCCTCGTGTGCAGAGGTACCCGATCTCTTGAAACGCGTAAAGAAAAGTACGATAACACTTTATAATAACTTTCATGAATAAGCATTAAGGCGATATATAAACTACAACAAATATATTTCATTACTTGTAAACATGTATTAACATACCCGACTTCTTGAAGAGTTTGGCCAGTACATAGTCGTCGCTCTGTCTCTGGTCCCGTTTTTCCGGCTGCCCCTCGCGCTCCTCTTGTCCTTTGTAGCTCCTCTTCTTCACCAGGTAGGAGATGCGATGACCCTCGACCTTGGCCCGTTTCTGATTCCCGTGTTTGTTTTTAGGTCCTTCTACTGTCGAGTCACAGTGCTTCCTCTTCTCCCGGTGTTTGTAGGGACTGGAGCCGGGTCCTTRAGAGTCTCTGTGTTTGTGTGGACTGTGTTTGTCTCKGTGTTTCTGTGTGCTGGGACTGACGGAGTCAGTGTGTGAATGTTTGTGTGGATTTGGGCTGGTCACGGGTGAGTCTCTGTGTTTGTGGGGCAGAACGGAGTTTTGGTCTCTGTCTGGGTCTGTGAGTATATGAGCATTGCTTCCCTCCTCCCTAGAATGCTGTGTGTCACATTCTGTCTGGGACTGTCCAATAGGAATATCTGCCTCGCCCTGGTTGGCTTCCTGGCTGTCAGTCAGCCTGTTGTTCTTATTGAGCGAGATGTTACTGCGAAGGGGGGTGGTCCTGTCTCCAGGCCGGGGCGATGGGGAAGGGATGGCTCCACCTCCAGTGGAGCTAACATTGTGATTTGTTACAGAGTGTCTATGGTTAGACCTTGGTCTGACTGGCTTCTTAGGAGCTTGGACATCAGAACCCGTACCTACACAATGAGTGGAAATAAAAACGAGTGGAAATAAAAACAGACACAAAACCAATAGGAAAAGACAGGCGGAACCACGTGTGTGTGTGTGTGTGTGTGTGTACCTGCAAATATAGCGCTGGTCTCAGTGCCCTGAGTCCCGTCAGGGTTAGATAAGGTAAACAGCTCGTAGACGTCGTTGGACTTGAAGAAGCGTCGCTGTTTGGGGTCCTTCAGAACGCGGTTGGTCAGGAAGTGTTTGAAGATTTGCCTGAAGGGACAAAACACCAGAGGTGAATATTAACACAGTCTCTCCTGATGGTGTTGGGAGGAGAATCTCAATAGGTCCGTTAATCATAGATGAAGAGCTACTTGAAACGTGGACACAGTAAAAGGACCAGAAGTAATTGTAGTCCTGTGGTCGGTCAGCTGTTCGTTCCCCCGCACACACAATTGCTAATGACCTATC
Organism: Salvelinus sp. IW2-2015; assembly: GCF_002910315.2. Taxonomy (NCBI): domain Eukaryota; kingdom Metazoa; phylum Chordata; class Actinopteri; order Salmoniformes; family Salmonidae; genus Salvelinus; species Salvelinus sp. IW2-2015. Next base: position 2,537,503 of record NC_036865.1, on the reverse strand, counting down.
CGAAATGGCCCGACTATATGYGACAAAGTGAAAATCTGACRCCCMGACCCTAACCCGATAATATAGAAAATGCRCTGTAGGCTACAGTCAGATGGCGGAATGATTTTGAGACAGGTTACTGCTTATAMATTTCCAACTTTTTGGTAGGCTATTTGGCAGTCAACTTGTCTATAACTAGACACATGCAGCTTCTCTTCTGTCATTATATGTTGCCCTAGAAGACTACATAAACCCTTGCTCACCAGAACAATGTCATAAATCCATAGAACGAATGCGTCAATAGAGTTGACATCGGTAAAGTTCTCGGTCATCTCGGCTTCTTTCACAGAGCAAAGACATTTAGGGACCGGGGAGAAAATGCAATAAAAATGTTAGAAACTGGACAGRTTCTCTGCGCAAAATGTTTTGAYATCATTTTGACCAATRGAAAGCTGTGAAAACGACCCAACATGTTTCTGATAAGATCTCAGTTTGGCTTGACTGCATATTTTATGCGGTTGACATACTGTCAGCTTTTAAGATGCTGATGAAGACAGATACCATCTGTAGAGGTGGGTAACTATGCATATGCATTCTCTTAAGACCCTGAAATTATTTATTTATCCACTCCTGTTCCGGAGTCAAAATGTTGCCTAACATGTGGTGTATCATTTTACTGCAAGAAATGCTTAATTCTGCAGGAGTTAATATGTGAGAGGATATAGATCTACGTTTCGTGTCCAGATTTCACTGTCCATTTAACCCATCTGAATAGTAAGCTACAGTTCCCTTGACGTGCCATAGGCCTATTTGAAGTCCCGTCTTGTGACTGTGGAATTTGTATAGCGCTCTCACGACGACACACATAACATAGCTGGCACTGCYATCRATATTWTTTTTAACCACTTCACCAAATCTTTCCCAAACATTACTTTTCTGGCCCTCGCTTCTCTTTAATTTCAACTCTCCATTTAACATAAATTGTTAAAATTATGTTTTTGCACTCAGACATTGTTCTTTCTGCCTAACTTTTCCCAGGAAGTGTTCTGTGCCACTAGGGGCTCTAAAACTACTGTTATGTGACCAACAAGCACGCTTACAAGTCACTCCCTTGGCCTCCCTTCGGAAGAAGTGCCCGTGACACACTCAGTGGAGAAGTTGTCCAAAGAAGCAGAGGCTACATTACGGGACAGAAATGTGTTTCGGGACATCGCCAACATCCCCAAGTTTACCACCTCCGTCACCGGCTTCATCAGAGAGTGCACCGATGACATTGTCCCGACAGTAAAGGTCAGATGTTTTCCCAACCAAAGGCCCTGGATTAACACTGAGACACATGCTAAACTAAAGGACAGAGACACACTACACATAGGGCTATTGCAGCCAACGTAGCTAACCATGAGGCTAAGGAAGTAGTTGGGTGTAGGGCCTGATCAGAGAGCCTGAAGGTACGGAGGTGCCGTTCCCCTCACAGCTCCGTAGGCAAGCACCATGGTCTTGTAGCGGATGCGAGCTTCAACTGGAAGCCAGTGGAGAGAGCGGAGGAGCGGGGTGACGTGAGAGAACTTGGGAAAGTTGAACACCAGACGGGCTGCGGCGTTCTGGATGAGTTGTAGGGGTTTAATGGCACAGGCAGGGAGCCCAGCCACAGCGAGTTGCAGTAATCCAGACCGGGAGATGACAAGTGCCTGGATTAGGACTGCGCCGCTTCCTGCGTGAGGCAGGTGTCGTACTCTGCGAATGTTGTAGAGCATGAACCTACAGGAACGGTCACCCGCCTTGATGTTAGTTGAGAACGACAGGGTGTTGTCCAGGATCACGCAAGGTTCTAGCACTCTGGAGGGAGGACACAATGGAGTTGTCAACCGTGATGGCGAGATCATGGAACGGGCAGTCCTTCCCCGGGAGGAAAGAGCAGCTCCGTCTTGCCGAAGGTTCAGCTTGAGGTGGTGATCCGTCATCCACACTGGATATGTCTGCCAGACATGCAGAGATGCGATTCCACCCTGGTTATCCAGAGGGGGAAAAGGAGAAGATTAATTGTGTGTCGTCTGCATAGCAATGATAGGAGAGACCCATGTGAGGATATACAGAGCCAAGTGACTTGGTGTATAGCGAGAATAGGAGAGGGCCTAGAACAGAGCCCTGGGGGACACCAAGTGGTGAGAGCACGTGGTGCGGAGACAGATTCTCGCCACGCCACCTGGTAGGGAGCGACCTGTCAGGTGGACGCAATCCAAGCGTGGGCCGCGCCGGAGATGCCCAGCTCGGAGAGGGTGGAGAGGAGGATATGAGGTTCACAGTATCAAAGGCAGCCCGATAGTTCTAGAAGGATGAGAGCAGAGGAGAGAGAGTTAGCTTTTAGCAGTGCGGAGCGCCTCCGTGACACAGAGAAGAGCAGTCTCAGTTGAATGACTAGTCTTGAAACCTGACTGATTTGGATCAAGAAGGTCATTCTGAGAGAGATAGCAGGAGAGCTGGCCAAGGACGGCACGTTCAAGAGTTTTGGAGCAGAAAAGAAAGAAGGGATACTGGTTGTAGTTTTGACATCGGAGGGATCGAGTGTAGGTTTTTTTCAGAAGGGGTGCAACTTCGCTCTCTTAGAGAACGGGAAGGGACGTAGCCAGCGGTCAAGGATGAGTGGTGAATGAGCGAGGTGAGGTAAGGGAGAAGGTCTCCGGAAATGGTCTGGAGAAGAGAGGAGGGGATAGGGTCAAGCGGGCAGGTTGTTGGGCGGCCGGGCCGTCACAAGACGCGAGATTTCATCTGGAGAGAGAGGGGAGAAAAGAGGTCAAAGCACAGGGTAGGGCAGTGTGAGCAGAACCAGCGGTGGTCGTTGACTTAGCAAACGAGGATCGGATGTCGTCGACCTTCTTTTCAAAATGGTTGACGAAGTCTATCAGCAAGAGAGGGGAGGGGGGGAGAGTGGGAGGAGGATTCAGGAGGGAGGAGAAGGTGGCAAAGAGCTTCCTAGGGTTAGAGGCAGATGCTTGGAATTTAGAGTGGTAGAAATTGGCTTTAAGGCAGCAGAGACAGAAGAGGAGAATGTAGAGAGGAGGGAGTGAAAAGGATGCCAGGTCCGCAGGGAGGCGAGTTTTCCTCCATTTCCGCTCGGCTGCCCGGAGCCCTGTTCTGTGAGCTCGCAATGAGTCGTCGAGCCACGGAGCAGGATGGGAGGACCGAGCCGGCCTGGAGGATAGGGGACATAGAGAGTCAAAGATGCAGAAAGGGAGGAGAGGAGGTTGAGGAGGCAGAATCAGGAGATAGGTTTGGAGAAGGTTTGAGCAGAGGGAAGAGATGATAGGATGGAAAGAGGAGAGAGTAGCGGGGGGAGAGAGAGCGAAGGTTGGGACGGCGCGATACCATCCGAGTAGGGGCAGTGTGGGAATGGTTGGATGAGAGCGAGAGGGAAAAGGATACAAGGTAGTGGTCGGAGACTTGGGAGGGAAGTTGCAATGAGATTAGTGGAAGAACAGCATCTAGTAAAGATGAGGTCAAGCGTATTGCCTGCCTTGTGAGTAGGGGGGGAAGTGAGAGGGTGAGGTCAAAAGAGGAGAGGAGTGGAAAAAGAGGGCAGAGAGGAATGAGTCAAAGGTAGACGTGGGGAGGTTAAAGTCACCCAGAACTGTGAGAGGTGAGCCATCCTCAGGAAGAACTTATCAGGGCGTCAAGCTGCATTGATGAACTCTCCAAGGGAAACCTGGAGGGCGATAAATGATAAGGATGTTAAGCTTGAAAGGGCTGGTAACTGTGAGCAGCATGGAATTCAAAGGAGGCGATGAACAGATGGTCCAAGGGGAGAAAGAGAGAATGTCCACTTGGGAGAGTGAAGGATCCCAGTGCCACCACCCGCTGACCAGAAGCTCTCGGGTGTGCGAGAACACGTGGGCAGACGAGGAGAGAGCAGTAGGAGTACAGTGTTATCAGTGGTAATCCATGTTTCCGTCAGTGCCAAGAAGTCGAGGGGACTGGAGGGAAGCATAGGCTGAGATGAACTCTGCCTTGTTGGCCGCAGATCGGCAGTTCAGAGGCTGCCTGAGACCTGGAACTCCACGTGGGTCGTGCGCGCTGGGACCACCAGGTAGAGTAGCACGCGCCACGCGGTGTGAAGCGTTTGTAATGGTCTGTGCAAGAAGGGAGAGAACAGGGAATAGACAGACACATAGTTGACAGGCTACAGAAGAGGCTACGCTAATGCAAAGGAGATTTGGAATGACAAGTTGGACTACACGTCTCGAATGTTCAGAAAGTTAAGCTTACGTTGCAAAAAATCTTATTGACTAAATGATTATAGTACTGCTGGCTGGTGAAATAGGCTTAGCTAAGCAGTGGCTGCGGTTGTTGACTTTGTTTGAAAGTTTTTACAACCTCCGTAGAACCACCAAACATGCAAAAAAGACAATACAGGAATAAAAGGTGGAATCCTATTGCACTGGCCCAATGCTCAATGCATTGGGCAAGGATGAAAATGCATTACGGATTACAAAGGACAAACCAGCCAACCGTGAGCTACCCAACGATGCCACTCACCAGATGAACTTAAAGCTTTTTA
>NC_036865.1:2527201-2530339 GCF_002910315.2 Salvelinus sp. IW2-2015 | reverse complement strand
CCACGGTCACATGATGAAGTCCCAATACACAACATTTACATTTAAGGTCATTTGAGCAGACCGCTCTTGATCAGAGCGCTTACAAATTGGTGCATTCACCTTATGAATCGCAGTGGAAAACACTTTACAATAGTGCAATTTAAATCTTTAAGGGGGGGGGGGTTAGAAGGATTACTTTATCCATACCTAGGTATTCCTTAAAGGTGGGTTTCAAGGTGTCTCCGGAAAGGTGGTTTGATTGCTGGCCGCCTGACTGGCGTGTGAGGAGTTGTTCCAATACATTGGGGTGCGAGCAGTCGTAACAGTTTTGACTGGGCTGAGCGGCGAACTGTAACTTACTCAGAGGGGAGGCGAGCAGGCCAGAGGTGGTGAACGGCAGTGCCCTTGTTGGGTGTAGGGCCTGATCAGAGCCTGAGGTACGGAGGTGCCGTTCCCCTCACAGCTCCGTAGGCAAGCACCATGGTCTTGTAGCGGATGCGAGCTTCAACTGGAAGCCAGTGGAGAGAGCGGAGGAGCGGGGTGACGTGAGAGAACTTGGAAAGTTGAACACCAGACGGGCTGCGGCGTTCTGGATGAGTTGTAGGGGTTTAATGGCACAGGCAGGGAGCCCAGCCACAGCGAGTTGCAGTAATCCAGACGGGAGATGACAGTGGCCTGGATTAGGACCTGCGCCGCTTCCTGCGTGAGGCAGGGTCGTACTCTGCGAATGTTGTAGAGCATGAACCTACAGGAAGGGTCACCGCCTTGAATGTTAGTTGAGAACGACAGGGTGTTGTCCAGGATCACGCCAAGGTTCTTAGCACTCTGGGAGGAGGACAAACAATGGAGTTGTCAACCGTGATGGCGAGTATCATGGAACGGGCAGTCCTTCCCCGGGAGGAAGAGCAGCTCCGTCTTGCGAGGTTCAGCTTGAGGTGTGATCCGTCATCCACACTGATATGTCTGCCAGACATGCAGAGATGCGATTCACCACCTGGTTATCAGAGGGGGGAAAGGAGAAAGATTAATTGTGTGTCGTCTGCTAGCATGATAGGAGAGACCATGTGAGAGATATAAGTGTACTCTTCATTGACAATACCACAAGCCTTGCATAAAGGCTCCCGCTGTTCCGGATTACTCGCTCTCCGAGGCTGACCTGAGTAAGACCTTTAAACGTGTCAACACTCATAAAGGCCACTGAGCAAGACAGAATACCAGGGCGCATCCTCCGGGCAGGAGCAGACCAGCTGGCAGGTGTCGTAACGGACATTTTCAACCTCTCCCYGTTCCAGTCTGTAAATCTCCACATGCCTCAAAATGACCATCCATCGCTCCTGTTCCCAAGAAATCTAAAGTAACCTGCCACAATGACTACCGCCCTATAGCACTCACATCTCTAATCACGAAATGCTTAGAAAGGCTGGTCATGACACATCCACGCCATCAACCCCAGACACCCTGGAGCCACTCCAGTTTGCATACGGCCTCAACAGATCCACAGACGAYGCCATCTCAATTGCACTCCACACTGCCCTTTCCCACTTCGACACGAAGGGAAAATCCTATGTGAGAATGCTGTCTATCGACTGTAGTATAGCGTTCAACACCATAGCAACCTCCAAGATTGTCACCAAGCTTGGGACCCTGGGACTGAACACCTCCCTCTGCAACTGTCTTGACTGGCTGCATCACTGCYTGGTATGGCAACTGCTCCACCCTTGTCCGCGAGGCCCTACAGAGGGCGGTGCGGACAGCCCAGCACATCACTGTGGGCGAGCTCCCAGCCATTCAGGACATACACACCAAGCAGTATCTGAGGAAGGCCCAAGAAATTGACAAAGACTCCAGCCACCCCTGCCATAGACTGTTCTCTCTGCTTCCGTCCAACAGGCAGTACCAGATTATTAGGTCTCACACCGACAGGCTCCAAGAGAGCGAGAGCCTCTACCCCCACCATGGACTATATGCACTGACAATACGCACACTCACAGGTCTCACCCCACACATGCATACACTGACACTCGACACCACGCACACACCCACCCACCCACCACTTACGCTGCTGCTAAATTGTTTACTATTATTATTTATCCATCCTGCTACCAGTCACTTTCTCCTAAACCCTGCCTACATGTACACATCTACCTCAATGAATGCAGTATACCACCTGCACATAAAATGTATTTCTCGTGTGTGTTTTTTTTAGTTCTCCTATTTTGATATTGAATACTGCACTGTTGAGAAGGGTTTGCAAGTTAAGCATGCCACTGTACTTGTGCGTGTGACAAATAAAACGTGAAACCAGAGAGCGTGCAACGTCAGCCTGTTTCTTTGGGAAGTCCATATACGAAAATGTATGCACGCAATACTGTAAACCGCTTGGGATGAAAGCATCTGCTAAAACGGCATATCATATCATAATGGTGCCCGCGAAAGTAAATGTCACCCTTCTTGATGCCTTTGGCAAAATGCAGCGAGCTCCGATCTATGCAACGTCTGTATTTGAACCCCTCAGGAAGTGAGGGCTGTACCTCGGTGAATGGCCAGTGATATGAATAAAGTGGCCCTCCTTCCCTTCCTACCTGTGGTAGATCTTCTCCTCAATGGTCCCAGCGGTCAGTAGCCTATAGACAGTCACCTCCTTTTTCTGACCGATCCTCCAAGCTCGCTCTCGGGCCTCTCAGGGCCTAGAGAACAACAACACAGGGACATGGGGGTGTGAGTGTGTGTGTGTGTGTGTGTGTTGGTGTGGTGTGTGTGTGTGTGTGTGTGTGTGTGTGTGTGTGTGTGGTGAGTGTGTGTGTATCCTCCACATATGGCGCTCGAGCCTAGCGGGACAACACACATAGCAGGAGATTCATGGTTGAGCGCAACGACTGACTGTTACAGACATGTCTGCCGTAGCATTGGAGTCTGCCGAACCCTACGGAGTCCAGTGTGTGTGTACCTGTGTGTCTGTGCTCGGGTTCGCAGTCGGGTCATAAGGATAGACTCTGTTAGCTCCGGTCAGTTGACTCCCGCCCCCCCACTCTGCCGTGGTCCAACAGAACACAAAGATAAGACTTGTCCTGGAGAGAGGAGAGGAGAAATAGATAGAATGGTGTCAAAGCATATATCAGAACTCATTTCTCTATACTACTTTTTTTTTAATCACTCGTG
>NC_036865.1:2522242-2527176 GCF_002910315.2 Salvelinus sp. IW2-2015 | reverse complement strand
CCCCCCACCGGAAGCGTTTTTACTGAAGCGTTTTGTTCACACTACTTGACCCGAAATCCAAGCCCGATCCAAACCAAGGCAGCCTGCGTTACGCATCCAACCCATAGTTGCTGGAAGCATGCTGAAAAAGACCAATGTGAAAAAAATATCGGAAGCCAGGCACAGTTTGGTTCAAGGTCTGCAAGAAATGTGAAACGGTGTAGATTGTAGACACCTTACTTGTCTGTATCGAGCCGATGAGAGGCTGTCTGGAGCCGCGATGGTGTCGGATAACCATCCATTTCACATAGGCCGACCGCCCATTCCTCTCCCACAAACACCTCCCAACATCCCCAACACTAGAAAGAGACAGCCGCGAGAAGAAAGAGTTGTGATTCGCCTAACATAGATTTGTCAGAATTAACTATTCCAATCGGAACCTGAGAACTCACCCACGCTCAGTGTCCGTCCAACCGCCCTCCCCAACCACACACTAACCTGTCTGGACTTGTGAACCAGCAGGAACCTCTGTGTTGCCTGCTTTACAACCAAAGTCGAGCAGTACTTCCACCACAATCAAGGCTTGCCCCGGAACGCTTTCCAGAAGCCCAAAGTGTTCCTCGTCAGTCAGTTGGTCCTCTGGTATACCCTTCAGGATCTTGGGACCCCCAGAGAACAGGTCCGGGTGGTTACACATCTTACGCAGTGCTATCAGGCCCGCGAACACCTGGAAATGAAGGATAAAAATACAATATATAAATGCATTAATAAATAAAACAGTCACTGTGAACTAGGAGGACGGTGTTCCCCAACTTTGTGGTAGAACTGTTTTGTTTTTCAGTTGATGTGTTCCACGATAGCTCACAAAACATAAGGTTGATCATAGCACAAAAACATTTGGTAAACACAGCATTGAATGAATTTTTGCATCTACCTTGTTAGGATAAAAAAAAAAGAAGCTAGAAAATAATATGCGTTTTCAGTCAACAACATTACATTTCGATTATATTTCCATGATCATATTGGATGTTGGTYCCCTTAAACAAACACATTTCCAGACTAATTATTTCCATAAGGGTCCTAATGAATGATCCGACATAACTAATTCCCTGCAGAAGACAAAGAGTGTGTCGTGCGTTCGCAGTGCACTAGCCAAGTGCTGCATTAGTAATGTGGGTTAATGGATTCAGAGACCACATCAAGGAGAGGACTGACCACTGAGAGTGTGTGTGTGTGTGAGAGTGTGTGTGCGCGCGCGCACAAGGAAATACAGAGCAGTGATGAAGAACGGTTAGTGTAAAAGCCTTTCCTCGGGTCAGAGATACACTCAAAAACCACTGTAGAGCATTCTTCCRACCAGGCATCAGTTATCATACCACTGACCTTACATATCCTAATGTGAATGACAYGCAGAGATAACATACAGGTCCCTACAGAAAGCTTTATGCATGCATCATGTCTAGCAAAACCCATAGAATGGCATATCTCAACATTATAGACCATCTCGGGCAGGACTCCAGTGTTAGTGTTAAATAATGAATAAGGCCCGTCTTCTTCCTGGAAGAATAACCGGCTTAAACCAGAACCAGGTACTCGTCTTTCAGCGGGATGCCAGAACGTGTATTTCCAATCCGGATCATAACGTGAGATTTATTAGCTGACCACTGCACTTTTGTTTTGTTTTCACAGTGAAACAGAACGTCAGCTTCGCAAGATCAGGACGGTCGAACGAAACAACATATTTATATTGGGCCTTAAATGAAAATAAAAAAAATCAGCCTGTGGTTACAGCACAATCATTTGTGTAGACAAGACAATTGACTGTTMAAAGCTAAAAAGGTCAATCAATCAAAAGTGTTGATAGATACAATTCTCTGATCAATAACAAAAGAGCCTCAGTGCAGAAAGAGGAGGGGGAGAGCCAGCTGAGAGGAAATGGAGAGGAGGGAGTGAGACTCACCTGCATATCTCCATTCAGTATTTGGTAGACCACTTTGGAGTCCAGATAGCCCTGATACACCTCGCGCTGCTCCTCTGTTAGCCTGACAAACAAAACCATGGAGAACACAAAAAGCCTTCAACCTTGGTAAAACCCCTTGAGGAACAAGTGTGGTGAGTGGGAATTCAAGACAACGAGGTTCCAGCCTAGAGGCTACTGTACGCCGAAGAGGAGAGCAATTAACTGAACTGAAGACTGATGGTGTACGCTTTTAACACCCGCACCTTAACCAGGAAAGCCAGCTGGCACAATGATTCGGAGGAAACACATTCAACGACGACCAGAAGTCAGCTTGCAGGCACCCCCCGCCACCCAAGCCTACCAGTAACCAGGTCATGGGGCCATTGTGTGGCCGCCCTCTGGGACTCCGTCACGGTCCGGTTGCAAGATCGAATCCCAGGCTTTAGTACGCAGCCCAATACTTGTGAGGCAGTGCTATAGACCACTTGCAACACTCAGGAGCCCAGAGTTATCCATCACTTAACAGACTAGCAAGGTGGCACTCTCTTCCAAATTTCCGAGGCGCCACTTTGAAGATGTTGAATTAACTGCACACAATGACGTTTGCTCAGCCAACAATGCCGAGTAAACGAAACAGCAAAATACTAGTCAATCTAATACTCCCATATAGAAAAGTTTACCTATTTCTATTGGGTCAGCATGTCATTCTGTGCGAAAAAATAAATTGCCTATTCCAAATAGACTTGGAACAATAGTGGGACGATAGATCTCCAAATCAATATAACCAGTAAAAAAGAATGTAAAAAGAATAGGGCTGATCCAACAGATCAGAACATTTAGTTTAAACACTGATTAACAATTATTTCTTCACATTATAAGAGCAGCAATGCGCACAATGCAGTAGGCTACACGGGAATGTTCGTTCCACGGGAATGTTCGTTCAAATTTTGAAAGAGGGTGAGATCTAAAGACGCAACAACTAGCATGGGTTGCTAATATGACTAGGTCTTGTGGCCCTTGGCAACTGGGACATAAAAGCAAGTTGATTTGAAAACAAATTAAAACGTCCCTTGTTCAGGACCCTGTCGTCAAAGATAATTACAAAAATCCAAATAACTGCACAGATCTTCATTGTAAACGGTTTAAACATCTGTGGTTCCCATGCTTGTTCAATGAACCATAAAACAATTAATGAACATGCACCTGTGAACGGTCGTTAAGACACTAACAGCTTACAGACGGTAGGCAATTAAGGCCACAGTTATGAAACTGAGAAACACCTAAGAACGGCCTTGCATTTGAATACTGACTCTGAAAAACACCAAAAGAAAGATGCCCAGGGTCCCTGCTCATCTGCGTGAATGTGCCTTAGGCAAGGAGGCATGAGGACTGCAGATGTGGCCAGGGCAATAAATTGCCACGTCTGTACTGTGAGACGCCTAAGACAGCGCTACAGGGAGTTAGGACAGACAGCTGATCGTCCTCGCAGTGGCAGACCACGTGTAACAACACCTGCACAGGATCGGTACATCCGAACATCACACCTGCAGGACAGGTACAGGATGGCAACAATCCCTTCCCGAGTTACACCAGGAATGCACAATCCCTCCATCAGTACTCAGACTGTCCGCAATAGGCTGAGAGAGGCTGGACTGAGGGCTTGTAGGCATCACCGGCAACAATGTCGCCCATGGGCACAAACCCCCCGTCGCTGGACCAGACAGGACTGGCAAAAAGTGCTCTTCACTGACGAGTCGYGGTTTTGTCTCACCAGGGGYGATGGTCAGATTCGCGATTATCGTCGAAAGAATGAGTGTTACRCCGAGGCCTGTACTCTGGAGCGGGATCGATTTGGAGGTGGAGGATCCRTCATGGTCTGGGGCGTGTGTCACAGCATCATCGGACTGAGCAAGTTGTCATTGCAGGCGATCTCAACGCTGTGCATTACAGGGAAGACATCATCCTCCCTCATGTGGTACCCCTCCTGCATGACAATACCACMAGCCATACTGCTCGTTCTGTGCGTGATTTCCTGCAAGACAGGAATGTCAGTGTTCTGCCATGGCCAGCGAAGAGCCCGGATCTCAATTCCATTTTCTGCTCATAGGCTCTGTATCTGTATTTTTCTCCAAAACAATTGGCCAACGGCAGTTTTATTTATCAGCTAAAACATTTTTTATTATAATAAAAATCTGCCAAAATCCGGCCAACGGAAACACTGGTGTAGGTGTGTGAGATCCAACCAGATATTAGCTAGCCACCCTAATGAAGACCTGCTCCTCTAGTCAACGGAGAAACGAGTGATTACACTAATGAACAGTGTGCACRGGTGCTGTAGCACAGCCAGCACTATTCACAGGGAGCCAGTCAAGGATAGAAAAAAGGGCTGAGGGAGGGCGGGTGGTGATGTAATTCATTGGGAGAAGCCCCGAGTAAAATAGACACACATATACAATTGAAGTCAGAAGTTTACATACACCTTAACCAAATACATTTAAACTCGGTTTTTCACAATTCCTGACATTTAATCCTAGTTAAATGTCCCTGTTTTAGGTCAGTTAGGATCACCACTTTATTTTAAGAATGTGAAATGTCAGAATAATAGTAGAGAATTATTTATTTCAGCTTGTATTTCTTTCACCACATTCCCAGTGGGTCAGAAGTTTACATACACTCAATTAGTATTTGGTAGCATTGCCTTTAAATTGTTTAACTTGGGTCAAACATTTAGGGTAGCCTTCCACAATAAGTGGCCGATTGGCCATTTCTCCTGACAGAGCTGGTGTAACAGTCAGGTTTGTAGCCCTCCTTGCTCGCACACGCTTTTTCAGTCTGCACACACATATTCTAAGGATTGAGGTCAGGGCTTTGTGATGGCCACTCCAATAACTTAAGCCATTTTGCCACAACTTTGGAAGTATTCTTGGGGTCATTGTCCATTTAGAAGACCGATTTGTGACCAAGCTTTAACTCCTGACTGATGTCTTGAGATGTT
>NC_036865.1:2487816-2517081 GCF_002910315.2 Salvelinus sp. IW2-2015 | reverse complement strand
TTGTTTTTGGGTTTATTTTTTTTTTTTTTTTTGTTTTTTTTTTTTTTTTTTTTTTTTTTTTTTTTTTTGTTTTTTTTTTTTTTTTTTTTTTTTTTTTTTTTTGTGTGTTGTTGGGTTTTTTTTTTTTGGGTTTTTTTTTTTTTTTTTTTTTTTTTTTTGTTTTTTTTTTTTTATATTGCGCTTGTTTCATTATGATCTAAACAAACATCAACAATTTTCTAAATCGGCAACGGGGAACACTTACTGAAAGAGATCGTTTTCTATCTCTCATCACGTACTGTAGTTGCCCATCAACTTTAGCAAATGGGTCAAAACCATGTGTTTTCTAGTCTACAATTTCTGATGGTACCTCCATCCTTTTTCCCCCGATAGTGGAAAGTCCAGCAGAAAAGGTGGTTTTGCACAGGTATGAATATTGTCCGTTTCTATTTGAAAGCAATCGGTGAAGTTCTCAAACACAGCCAAATAATGGTAAGAATGGTGTATTCCAGGTGGGCGTGGCTTGAGCCTTGCTATTAACAACTACTGGTGTATTATTATTTGACCATGCTGGTCATTTATGAACATCTTGGCCAGTTCTGTTATAATCTCCACCGGCCACGCCAGAAGAGGACTGCCACCCCTCATAGCCTGGTTCCTCTCTAGGTTTCTTCCTAGGTTTTGGCCTTTCTAGGGAGTTTTTCCTAGCCACCGTGCTTCTACACCTGCATTGCTTGCTGTTTGGGGTTTTAGGCTGGGTTTCGTACAGCACTTTGAGATATCAGCTGATGAAAAAGGGCTAATAAATAAATTTGATTTGATTAAGTCACTGGCTTACTGGTGCTCTTTCATGCCGTCCCTAGGAGGGTGCGTCACTTGAGTGGGGTGAGTTACTGACGTGATCTTCCTGTCTGGGTTGGCGCCCCCCCTTGGTTTGTGCTGTGGTGGAGACTTTGTGGGCTATACTCGCCTTGTCTCAGGATTGTAAGTTGGTGGTTGAAGATATCCTCTAGTGGTGTGGGGCTGTGCTTTGGCAGAGTGGTGGGGTTATATCCTTTCGTTTTGGCCCTGTCCGGGGGTATCATCGGATGGGCCACAGTGTCTCCTGACCCCTCGTCTCAGCCTCCAGTATTATGCTGCTAGTAGTTTATGTGTCGGGGGGCTAGGGTCAGTTGGTTATACCTGGAGTACTTCTCCTATCTTATCCAGTGTCCTGTGGGAATTTAAGTATGCTCTCTCTAATTCTCTCGTTCCTCTTTTTTCTCTCTCTCGAGAACCTGAGCCCTGGACCATACGTCACGGCAAACCGGGCATGATGACTCCTTGCTGTCCCCAGTCCACCTGGCCTTGCTGCTGTTCCAGTTTCAACTGTTCGTCCGCTGTTATGGAACCCTACCTGTTCAACTCTTAATGATCGGCTATGAAAAGCCAACTGACTTTATTCCTGATTATTATTTGACCATGCTTGTCATTTATGAACATTTGAAAATCTGGCTCTCTCTATTCTCTCCTTCTCTCTTTCTTCTCTCTCGGAGGACGGAGCCTAGGACCATACGTCAGGATACCGGGCATGATGATCCTTGCTGTCCCCAGTCCGCCTGGCCCTGCTGCTATTCCAGTTTCAACTGTTCTGCCTGCGGTTATGGAACCCCTACCTGTCCCAGACCTGCTGTTTTCAATTCTTAATGATCGGCTATGAAAAGCAACTGACATTTATTCCTGATTATTATTTGACCATGCTTGTCATTTATGAACATTTGGAAATCTTGGCTCTCTCTAATTCTCTCCTTCTCTCTCTCTTTCTCTCTCTCGGAGGACCTGAGCCCTGGGACCGTGCGTCGGGCTGCCGGGGTGATGGCTCCTTGCTGTCCCAGTCCACCTGCCTTGCTGCTATTCCAGTTTCAGCTGTTCTGCCTGCGGTTATGGAACCGCCACCTGTCCCGGACCTGCTATTTTCAACTCTGATGATCGGCTATGAAAAGCCAACTGAAAATTATTCATGATTATTATTTGACCATGCTGTCACTATGACATTTGAACATCTTGGCATAGTTCTGTATAATCTCCACCCAGCACAGCCAGAGAGGATGGCCACCCTCATAGCCTGGTTCTCTCTAGGTTTCTTCCTAGGTTTTGGCCTTCTAGGGAGTTTTTCCTAGCCACCGTGCTTCTACACCTGCATTGCTTGCTGTTTGGTTTTAGGCTGGGTGTCTGTACAGCACTTCGGATATTAGCTGATGTACGAAGGGGGCTAGATAATAATAACACTGTATTTGCAAATCGTATTGATCTTGATTTGATTAAAATGGTGCACAGGAACACGGACAGTCACCGCGAAAACAGCGCTGACTACGGGTTCAGTTACGGCGGGCGGACAGCGCCGATCTCGACGCGGCACGCCCGATACAACTCGCAATGGGCACATTCTACATACCTGTGGTTCGTTGAGGTTTGCTTGGCATTGTGCAGGAACAGGTCTGCAGTGTGATACTGCCTAGTTCTTTATGCTAGTATTCTTATTTCCCCATTTCCTCAACAACGTAGAACTGTAAACTGTAAAAAGAATTGCAAAAAGACTACAGCCTCTTTCGGTATCCCGCTACATGAGGGACAGAAAGGCGTAGAGAAGGAGGGGAGGGACAGAAAGAGACTCGCACCTGTTCATTCTTGTCAGGTAAAGAGAGGTTGGCCTTCACGTCAGCCTTCATCCGTCTGAGCAGGTAAGGGTTAATGGTATCCCTCAGAACACACGCACACTTATACGCTGTCTGGACCTTGTCTCTTATACACATCTAGATGTGTATAAGAGACAGCTATATAACACAGAGCTAGAGAGGAGAGGGAGGAAGGGAGAGAGAGAGAAAGATAGGACTATGGAAAGAAAGAGCGAGGGAGCGTGAGTTGAGGGAGGGGAGACGGAAGATGGACACAGATGGGGGGGTTAGAGAGAAAGACAGAGGAGCGAGAAAGGGAAAGGGGGGGGGGAGCTATAGAGAGAAAGAGTGCTTTGCCCGCTCATCATTTAATAACTTCAATAATTAGTAAAGGTTTTTTATTATCGACAGCGGAAACACGGATGGCCATCTAAAAGCAGCTAAATAATTAAATCCAGTCAATGTGTGTGTGTTACCTCTAGAGCCAGTTAAATAATTAAATCCAGTCGGTGAGTTATTAATGACTGGACACTAATGACTGAGGATCATCGTTTAGCAGCTCACCGCCTCTTTCTCTGTCCATCCTCTGGTCCGACGTGTGTGCTGCGCGTGTGTGCTGCGTCGGTCCCGGCTGGGTGGTTGCGCGTGTGTGTGTGGTCGTGGTGTGTGTGTGCGCTGTGAACCCGGTGTCGTGACGGCGTTCCGCGTTGCGCGTCTCGTGTCGTGAGTCCAGTGTGGCCCCTACGCGTGGCGTGTCGGTGTGCGAGTCTGTCCCCTCCGTGAGTGTGTTGAATTGGACCAAATGGTGAATCAAATCCTGAGGGTCAAATCCTGAGGAAATGACCCTTTAACAATGTAAGGTCAACTCCCTGCTTCCCGAAAATGACGAGAGCTTCTTTGATGCCAAATCGTGTGGCTGTGTGTTACCTGTTACAGGTGAAGCGTTGCTGTAGCCCCCCATGGTGATGGGTACAGAGAACTGTTCCATAAAAATAGGCAGCGTGCCCAGTTTGCCAGGGAAGACAAAGTCAAATAGACTCCACAGCTCCTTCAGATTGTTCTGCATAGGACTGCCAGATAGAATGAACCTATGAGGAGTACGGAACTAGAGATGGAGAAAGGGAGTGAAAGAGTGAGAGATGAGGAGAGTGTGTGTGAGAGAGAAAAAGAGGGTGAGAGAGAGGAGAGAGCAAGCGGGTAAAGGGAAGAAAAATCTTGATTAGCAGCTTGGCTGGAACAAAACACTATACTACATACGTATACTGTAGCTATCCAGGACCAGGGGTGCTGACCAATAGTTTATTGAGCTGTGTGAGCGTACCTGTTTGCAGGCAGTGGTAATTCCAGCGTGWGGGTTGCGGATCTTGTGTCCCTCGTCCAGTATGACGTAGTGCCAGCCGTCGTATCTCTGCAGGGTCTCCTGCATGATCCTCACGGCTGAATACGACGTTATCAAGACGCCGTGACATGCTGCCATCTCTGAKATCAACTTCTCCTAGAGAGAGAAAAAAGTCAGCCCCCGCATCGCTCTCCAGTGCCCAAATGACTCGCCGCCACATGGAGTGCCCGCCCACGCACTTTCAGCATTTAGATAATAAACCATTTCACCTTTCCATTGAGCTAACGATGGTGGATTGGTTGATTTCCAGTTTAGTATAGAAAAGTATCGTCCRACCCATCAGGTATCWCACTGCACCCTCATATGCCATGTCTTGAAATAYGCAGACAGACAGATKAAAAGTACATTTACATTGTAATACTTCTGACATTCACTAACTTTCGGACTTTATAGCATTCCCAGAAGGCATGGATTATTGAGTCGTTGTTAGTGGTACTGTAGAATGAGAATATTGTCACGTGTAAATTTGAGTTTATTAAGTGTACATTTTCATTAACTGTAATTGTGTTATGTTCCAACATTCCCATCTTGTGCCAATGTCAGTTCTTTTTAAGTCTTGGTTCCAGTAGTTTATATTTGTATAGGCTCTCCATAAGGTTTGGTATATCTTACCCATCACATGAAYATCCTATTCTGACTCAAATAGGGTTCCCACAAGATTGGAAAGGGGGATACCTAGTCAGTTGTCCAACAATGTATTCAACTGAAATGTGTCTTCCGCATTTAACCCAACCCCTCTGAATCGGAGAGGTGCGGGGGGCTGCCTTAAAAAATCGAACTCCACATCTTTTGGCCTAAAATGTGAAAATCATATCAAATATCAAAATCTCTTGAATATAAATTTTGAAAATATCTACATGTCAGTCCAAATTCGCTTTTAATTCTGTCATGGAAATACATGTATTTCCTATTACCAAGTCATTAAAGGTTTCTATGCCTTTAGTTTCATGTAGACAATGTCATCTGTTAATTCTGAAAAGCTATACAAGGATTGTTCCATAGGGGTGTTTTTAGGGAGATATGGTTCTTGGCTAGAACACGTTTCAGTTTCCTTCCATATTGTTAGCGTTCTTAACTATGAAGTTGTTAATGTGCTTAGCTTTATCCTTTGAAAAAACACGATAAACGATTCTGGGGATGAGTATCCTCTATATGTACCCAGTGTTCCTCTTTAGTCCACTTAAATAAACTCAGCAAAAATAGCCCTAGCCCTCACCCTCCATACCAAACAGGTCCCAGATGTGCTCGATGGGATCCGGGCTCTTCGCTGGCCATGCAGAACATTCCGGTTTCTGCAGGAACACGCACAGAACGAGGCGCATGGCTGTGGCATTGTCATGCTGGAGTCATGTCAGGATGAACCTGCAGGAACGTACCCACATGAGAGAGGAGAATGGTCTTCCCAACGCACAGCTTGAGATAGCCTGCAATGACAAACAAGCTCAGTCCGATGATGCTGTGACACATCACCCAGACCATGACGGACCCTCCACCTCCAAATCGATCCCGCGCTCCAGAGTACAGGCTTCGGTGTAAAGCCCATTCCTTCGACGTAAATCGCGAATCACCATCATCACCGCGCTAGAGACAACGCGACTCGTCAGTGAAGAGCATTTTTTCCAGTCCTTTCTGGGCCAGCGACGGGGTTTGTCCCATAGCGAACGTTGTTGCCTCTATGTCTAGTAGGACCCTGCCTTACAACAGGCCTACAAGCCCTCAGTCCAGCCTCTCTCCAGCTATATGCGGACAGTCTGATCACCGAGGAGAGGATTGTGCTTCCTGGTTAACTCGGCAGTTGTTGTTGCCATCCTGTACTGTCCCGCAGGTGTGATGTTCGGATGTACCGATCCTGTGCCAGATGTTCTTACACGTTGCTTTCTGCCCACTGCTGAGTACGATCAGCTGTCCGTCCTGTCTCCCTGTAGCGCTGGCTTAGGCATCTCACAGTACAGACGTGGTAATTTATTGCCCTGGCCACATCTGCAGTCCTCATGCCTCCTTGCAGCATGCCTAAGGCACGTTCACACGGATGAGCAGGGACCCTGGGCATCTTTATTTTGATGTTTTTCAGAGTCAGTAGAAAGGCCTCTTTAGTGTCCTAAGTTTTCATAACTGTGATCTTAATTGCCTACCATTTGTAAGCTGTTAGTGTCTTAACGACTGTTCCACAGGTGCATTTTCATTAATTGTTTATGGTTCATTGAACAAGCATGGGAAACMGTGTTTAAACCCTTTACAATGAAGATCTGTGAAGTTATTTGGAATTTTACRAATTATCTTTGAAAGACAGTGTCCTAAAAAAGGGACGTTTCTTTTTTTACTGMGTGTACATGTCGCAAGTAAAAGCCCTGGGTGGTGTGTTGATACAATTCCAAGTCTGAAAGGTTAAAACCACTCTCAGACTTACATGCTGGCCAAACCAGACGCGAGCGCACACACGCTGTCAGCGTGCGCACGTTGACTTTGTTCAGCCACACCAGAAGCGATCAGGACACGCAGATTGAAATATCAAAACAAACTCTGAACCAATTATTATAATTTGTGGACAGGTCAAATTTGCATTAAACATTTATGACAATTTAGCTAGCTAGCTTGCTGTTGCTAGCTAATTTGTTCTGGGATATAAACATTGGGTTATTTTACCTGAAATACACAAATTCCTCTACTCCGACAATTAATTCTGAAGAATTCGGTTGACCGTTTTGTTTCTCATCATCGCTCCTCCTTCCTACAGGCTTCTTTGGACTTGATATGGCGGTTGGCAACCAACTTTACAGGGCATTACTACAACCGACTGGAGTGTGGACGTCAGTTCACCTTTCAAATCACCCACGTGGGTATATGCTCCTAAAAACCAATGAGGAGATTTGAGAGCCAGGACTTGAAGCGCGTTGAGTGTCACAAATAGAACCAACTTCTATTTTCGCTYGCTGTCTCGCGGGAGCAGTGTGGGTGCAATGATTGAATATGTGTCCATTTATTTTGCGACGCSAGCGGTGTGGTCAGCATGTTAGGAAGATATAAAACTTAACTTTTAATTCTGTGACTTTTATTTGCCCTTTAAAAATAATGTATTCGGTGGGGTCAATTGGTATTACAGAGAGTAAAAATTAAAATGTATGTATTGTGTAGAACAGATATGCTTGTCTTTCAGGAAGAACAGGGAATTGTGTCAGCTCTACTCTATTACATTTCTATCATCGAGAACATGTCACCTCACTGAACTCCAGTCCTCACACCGCCAGCTGATGGTGACGCATTATTTCTCAGTACCATAGAGACTGGTTAATTAAAAGTGCATGTGGAGTTTGTAGCTCTTCACTATTAAAAAGGGGGAGGCATGAGGAGCCAACTCTGCATAAACAGGTCTTTGGTGCCCCCCCAAAGGAAACCCCTTAAAAAAATACAAAAAAAAAAAAAAAAACTCGCGCCCTCAGAGGGTTGGGTTAAATGTGGAAGACACATTTCAGTTGAATGCATTCATTTGTACAACTGACTACAGTAGGTATCCCCCCCCCCCCTCCTTCCCCAGCCCAGCCTGCATCACCCATTAATCACTGTGTCACACCCACACAACTTGCTGGTGCGATCTACAGTGTAAAGTAATTAATATCTACTAGTGTACCACTAATTAATTTACATCTCCCTCAGAGCGGAATCCTCCACAAAATGCTGACAGGGGAGAAGATAAGCACAAGTGAACACCTGAATACACACCCCCTCCTACCTTTGTTTGGGTGAAGGATCCCGTGTCGTGTAGGACAGCCACTCTGAATGGGGGCCACCAGGTGTGAAACTCGCTGACCCACTGGTGCATGACTGTAGTGGACACACTATCACTGTAGGACCTAGTCCTTGGTACCTGGAATACACACAACACACACACACACACACACACACACACACACACACACACACACACATACACAGACAGTAAAGTTCAGGGTTTGTGTTTTCAGTCAGGCTGTTGGCATGTTATGGTTCATTCACACCGGGTTTATACCGACATAAATAGCCAAATTAGGGCTGTGACAAGTCTTGGAAAATGAGGTTACGGGAGTTGACCAGGCCAACGTACACGGTCACCGACATAACCGTTCAGGTTCGTACACTTGTTACATGGACATGCAGCTTAATAAAAACCATTTGAAACAAGAATTAACGCTTCCCTATTATCATGCATTTTATTCTTATTATTCAGGTAATTACAAATACAGAAATGCCAGGATGGAGGATCTGTTGCATATTGACACAACATTAAACGGAGTCAAAATACAGTTGAAGTCGGAGTTTACATACACCTTAGCTAAATACATTTAAACTCAGATTTTCACAATTCCTGACATTTAATCCTAGTATAAATTCCGTCTTTAGTCAGTTAGGATCACCACTTTGTTTTAAGAATGGGAAATGTCAGAATAATAGTAGAGAGAATGATTCATTTCAGCATGTATTTCTTTCATGACAGGTTTGTAGGCCTCCTTTCTCTCACTCACTTTTTCAGCTCTGCCCACAAATTTTCTATAGGATTGAGGTTAGGGCTTTGTGCATGCCACTCCAGTACCTTGACTTTGTTGTCCTTAAGCCATTGTGCCACAACTTTGAAGTATGCTTGGGGTCATTGTCCATTTGGAGGACCCATTTGCGACCAAGCTTTAACTTCCTGACTGATGTCTTGAGATGTTGCTTCAATATATCCACATAATTTTCCTGCCTCATGATGCCATCTATTTTGTGAAGTGACCAGTCCCTCCTGCACCAAAGCACCCCCACAACATGATGCTGCCACCCCCGTGCTTCACAGTTGGGATGGTGTTCTTCGGCTTGCAAGCCTCCCTATTTTTTCCTCCAAACATAACGATGGTCATTATGGCCAAAAGTTTATTTTTGTTTATCAGACCAGAGGACATTTCTCCAAAAAGTACGATCTTTGTCCCATGTGCAGTTGCAAACCATAGCTGGCTTTTTTATGGTGTTTAACTTTTGCTATTGCTTGTACAGATGAATGTGGTACCTTCAGGCATTTGGAAATTGCTCCCAAGGATGAACCAGACTTGTGGAGGTCTTTTGATTTCTTTTGATTTTCCCATGATGTCAAGCAAAGAGGCACTGAGTTTGAAGGTAGGCTTGAAAACATCCACAGGTACACCTCCAATTGACTCAAATTATGTCAATTAGCCTACCAGAAGCTTCTAAAGCCATGACATTTTCTGGAATTTTCCAAACTGTTGAAAGGCACAGTCAACTTAGTGTATGTAAACTTCTGACCCACTGGAATTGTTATACATGAGTTATAAGTGAAATAATCTGTCTGTAAACAATTGTTGGAAAAATTACTTGTGTCATGCACAAAGATGTCCCAACCGACTTGCCAAAACTATAGTTTGTTAACAAGAAATTTGTGGAGTGGTTGAAAAACAAGTTTTAATGACTCCAACCTAAGTGTATGTTAACTTCCGACGTCAACTATATACTACTGGTCAAAAGTTTTGAAACACCTACTCATTCAAGGGTTTTCTTTATTTTATTATTTTTCTACATTGTAGAATAATAGTGAAGACATCAAAACTATCAAATAACACATTAAATAATGTAGTAACCCCCTCAAAAAAAAGTGGTAAACAAATCAAAATGCATTTTAAATTTGAGATTCTTCAAATAGCTATCCTTTGCCTTGACAGCTTTGCACACTCTTGGCATTCTCTCAACCAGCTTCACCTGGAATGCTTTTCCAACAGTCTTCAAGAGTTCCCACATATGCTGAGCACTTGTTGGCTACTTTTACGTCACTCTGCGGTCCAACTCATCCAAAACCATCTCACTTTGGTTGATGTCGGGGGATTGTGGACCAGGTCATCTGATGCAGCATCCATCACTCTCCTTTTGGTCAAATAGCCCTTACACAGCCTGGAGTGTGTTGGGTCATTTCCTGTTGAAAAAACAAATGATAGTCCCACTAAGCCCAAACCAGATGGGATGGCGTATTTACTGCAGAATGCTGTGGTAGACATTCTGGTTAAGTGTGCCTTAAATAATTCAGTTTCACCAGCAAAGCACCCCACACCATAACACCTCCTCCTCCATGCTTCACGGTGGGAAAAACTCAAATGCAGATCATCCGTTCACTCACACCGCGTCTCACAAAGACACGGCGGTTGGAACCAAAAATCTCCACCGGTCTAATGTCCATTGCTTGTGTTTCTTGGCCCAAGCAAATCTCTTCTTCTTCTTGGTGTCCTTTTAGTAGTGGTTTCTTTGCAGCAATTTGACCATGAAGCCTGATTCACAGTCTCATCTGAACAGTTGATGTTGAGATGTGTCTGTTACTTGAACTCTGTGAAGCATTTATTTGGCTGCAATTTCTGAGGCTGGTAACTCATGAACTCATCCTCTGCAGCAGAGGTAACTCTGGGGCTTCCATTCCTGTGGCGGTCGTCATGAGAGCCAGTTTCATCATAGAGCTACACATGGTTTTGTGTCTTATAGTAATGATGGACTGTAGTTTCTCTTTGCTTATTTGAGCTGTTCTTGCCATAATATGGACTTGGCATTTGACCAAATAGGTCTATCTTCTGTATACCCCCTACCTTGTCACAACTGACTGGCTCAAACACATTCTATTGATATTCATCTTTATTAACGAGGCAAGTCAGTTAAGAACAAATTCTTATTGACAATGACGGCCTAGGAACAGTGGGTTAAATGCCTTGTTCAGGGCAGAACGACAGATTTTTACCTCGTTAGCTTGGGGATTCGATCTAGTAACCTTTCGGTTACTGGCCCATGCTCTAACCACAGGCTACCTGCCACCCACATTGAGGAAAGAACTGACACAAATAACTTTTAAGGCACACCTGTCAATTGAAATGCTTCCAGGTGACTACCTCATGAAGATGGTTAAGAGAATGCTAAGATGTGGCAAAGCTTCATGAGTAAAAAAATTACTTAAAAAACTTGAATGAGTAGGTGTTCCAAAACTGTTGACCGGTACTGTATGCCTATCAGTTGACTTTCCTGTAATACATTTTTTTTAAAGCAACACAGATCCCATTTCACGCACAAACCATTCAAATAAAATCCGATGGGTTTTCTACTTTTCCCAAAATATTCACATTATGTCACAAACCCTGCTTTTGCAGTCATTGGCTCAATGAAAAATCCAAGATTAAATCATGACATGAGCGTTTGATTCTTAAAAGAGACACCCCCCCCCATAAAAGCACCGGTCAATCAATGCCACAAGCTTGGTGCACAAAACTATAGTATGAAGATGTAATTGACAACCATCAAAATAGAAAGAAATACGTGCAACATGTCCATAGCCTATTATCACAGCGATGCCGATTATCGAGGGGAGGAGTGTTGGAAATATTTTTCAAATACTGTGCGGAATATACACTAAGCAAAAATATAAAACCCAACATTCAACTATTTCATTTTTTTTTTTTACTAATTACAGTTCATAAGCAAATCATCAATTGAAATAAAAAATATAGGCCCTAATCTATGGATTTTACATGACTGGGAATACAGCATTATGTTGGTCATAGATACCTTTAATTTTATTTTATTTTTTTAAGTAGGGACGTGGATCAGAAACCAGTCAGTATCTGCAGCGAACATCTCCTTCGCATGAGTTGATCAGGCTGTTGATTGGGGCCTGTGGAATGTTGTCCCACTCTTACTTAATGGCTGTGCGAAGTTTTGGATATTGTGGGACCTGGAACACGCTGTCGTACACATCGATCCAGAGCATCCCAAACATGCTCAATGGGTGACATGCCTGGCGAGTATGCAGGCCATGGAAGAACTGGACATTTTCAGCTTCCAGTAATTGTGCACAGATCCTTGCAACAGGGCCGTGCATGAACATGCTGAAACATGAGGTGATGGCGGCAGATGAATGGTCTGCCATCTGCCTGTACAGTTGAAACCGGGATTCATTCGTGAAACACAACTCCTCAGCATGCCAGTGGCCATCGAAGGTGAGAATTTGCCAATTGAATTCAGTTACGAACGTCGAACTGCAGTCAGGTCAAAATGACGAGCACGCAGATGAGCTTCTCTGAGATGGTTTCTGACAGTTTGGGCAAAAATGATTTGCTGTGCAAACCCACAGTTTCATCAGGGTGGCTGGTCTCAGATGATCACGCAGGTGAAGAAGCCGGATGGGAAGGTCCTGTGGCTGGCGTGGTTACACTTGGTCTGCGGTTGTGAGGCCAGTTGGACGTACTGGCAAATTCTCTAAAACAACGGAGGTGGCTTATGGTAGAGAAATTAACATTAAATGATCTGGCAAMAGCTCTGGTGGACATCTGTGGCATTATGTTGTGTGACAAAACTGCACATATTAGAGTGACCTTTTATTGTCTCCAGAACAGGGTGCACCTGTGTAATGATTATACTGTTGAATCAGATTCTTGATATGCCACACCTGTCAGGTGGATGGATTATCTTGGCAAAAGAGAAATGCTCACTAACAGGGATAAACAAATTTGTTCCCCAGATTTGATTGAAATAAGCTTTTTGTGCGTATGAAAAATGTATGGGATCTTTTATTTCAGCTCATGAAACATGGGACCAACACTTCACATGTCACGTTTATATTTTTGTTCAGTGTGAATGGATGTAAAAAAATAAATAAAAAAAACATTTAAAAAAAATGACTTCGTTGACTTACTGTGTGAGGTGAATAAAAAAATGACAGATGCCCAGCTTATTAGTGGTGGTGAGTGAACACAATCAGAAATCAGACATCCCCAAATGGGCACTTTCCTACATTTGCATTTGCAGGCCAGGTCCTTGTGTGTGTGCTCAGGCGCGCAACGCTGCGTCAAAATTACCAAGAAAGAGAAACAAGACACGCGCTCATTGCTTACATGGAGCATGTCAATTATGCTAGGAAATAAACCAAAACGTGTTTTTCATAAATGTAGCAGGTTGTGAACTCTGCAAAAAAACATTTCMACTCAGAGAATGAGAACTATAAATTAATAACAGGGTTTATCATTAAATTGCCTGTTTTACAAATGGTAGGCTACAACATGGGCATTCATAAAAGTGCTTTGCGGGCCAACACTGTATAGTCTAGGCTACTATTCCACTTTGCGGGGATAAGAGGGCGGCAATTTTATTTAACTCGCATAGGGCGGTATGTTGGCCAGGACCGGGCCGTTATGAGGATTGACACATTGTCCATTTGACACAACATTACCGCGTTATAGGCCTCAGAGCCAGAACAACCTTGTCGACTGCTTAAAAATAAATAAAAAAGAGATGTATTTATTTATTTACTAGCAAGCAATGAAAACGTGCATTGTGTAAAAAGAAAGTCGACACATCAAAACACTTTTTACTGAAGTGTCACAGCCTATAGCRCTCTACAGCTAGTTGAGCATCAAAAGGACAGTTAAAAAGAGGCTGTAGAAAGTTTAATGGATATACTAAGTTAGCAAAACAACTGATTATAGTCAGCGCTATAGTAAACGCTACTTGGTCAAGTTTAGCTACACGACAATAAAGTTAATACGATTTTTTTTAAATCCGAAAATGAATGTAGGCCTATTTCAACGGTTTTGACGGTTATTTCGTTTATGACGTTCTTTATTCATAACCGTCAACGACACGGTTATTAAATTATCGTCACAGCCCTAACTGCCATGAACCTCTGCTTGGTGGAAACCATTGATAGAGGCATAATTGAGTTTGCAAACAATCAATTTGTGGACGTTCACAGCAGACAGAGTATTGACCATCAGAGAGGTTCAATCCCTCCGGAGTGTGTGTGTGTGTGTGTGTGTGGAACCAGTGGGCCCCGCCTTCAACGTGCTTTAATGTGGTTCACGTTTAATTGGCCCCCTCTGCCCCCGTGACCACGTCCACTAAGAATCACACACACACACACACACACACACACACACACACACACACACACACACACACAGTGTCATGTCCACGTTTCCTTTGGTGTCTGCTGTAGAGAATGAGAGGAGTCTAATAATTGAAACATGTTTAATAATTCAGACTAAAACTCTCCAGCACAAATCACCCTAATGAAATATTCATTACTACACAGACTCCCAGTCTGAACACACCATAACGGCTAGAGTTTGTGTGTGTTCGTGCGAGCGTCAGACCTGGGTCCAAATCATAGACTTAGACGACAAATCTTTGTAACTGTCCCATTATGGCGTCTGTGGGCATGAGCAGCACAATTGAGGCCATCTCCATTATAAAGTAGTTAATTTTCTTCTTCTACTGCTACTGAATTGGTAAACAAACTGAAAGGGTGCATACTGCCACCTGGAGTCTGTTGTTTGAACAGGTATAAAGSCAAGGTTGRCGATTTAACCCACCTGCAGTAATGTAATGTTTGCTCACAAGTATAATTATTTGGCTGATCTCTGCTGATGAGCTGGATGGAATTGTGTGATCCTTCATTAACCCATAGGAAGTTCCACCCAGTTGACTACTTTAAAAAGTCCTCAAYGGCAATGTCCATGCAAAAATGTGTTATTTCCAAGGAGTGATCTCCATCTATCTCTAGGGTMCAAATACTTGATCTATGCCTGATTGAGCTTGCCTGTTGCAATGGAACTAATATAAAAAGTTCAAATAATGCAGATCCCACCCACCTGGCCTTCTAGGCAGGCTAGAGCAAATGCTGAAAGTATTTGAAAGACTTCAAATAATAATTGAACCCAGGTCAGGTGTATGTGTGTGCATGCCTGTGTGTCCATGTGTACCTGTAGTTGGACCCTCGTGTGCGTAGTTTGCTGTAGCTTAGACCTGTCTCTTATACACATCTAGATGTGTATAAGAGACAGCTACTCCTCTCTCCTCCTCTCCTCTCTTCTCCAATATACTCTACTCCTCTCTCCTCTCCTCCTCTCTCCTCCTCTCCTCTTTCCTCTCCTCTCCACTCTCCTCATCTCTTCTCTCCTCCTCTCCCTGTCTCTTATACACATCTAGATGTGTATAAGAGACAGGTGTAATGGTAAATTAATCGTTAGGTCATGATCAGTAACCATTCCAGATAAAGAGACCGGAAGTGTAGCGACTGATCAGCTGTGAGCCACTTTGCTCACTTTCTACTTGAGTACTTTTTTACTCAACTCAGACTCCGTTACTCGACTGAACACAGTCCAAAACAATCTGCCTGCTTTKAGTTCAATACGCTTCACTTATACTTACAATGATGTTCTGTGGTGATGATAAAACCAATCTAAAACGGAATTTATTTTTTATAAACTGGTCCACACACACGCGGCTTATTATAATCATACTTTATGTATATGATCATTTACACGATCAGAGGTCATATTCAACAGGTATCAACATAAACATTAGTCAGAAACATTACAAAATACAGTGACAATTGGGAAAAGCTGTTACTTTGTTTGTTACTTACTTGAAGAGTTTATTCCAGAGGAATCCCGGCACTTTGAATCCTTCATCAAACTCAGCGTCACTCTGGTCACTCTCCTCCTCTCCTCTCTCCCTCTTCTCCTCCCTCTCTCTCAGCCGCAGCCGCCTCCACCTCCTGTAAAAAGAGAAAACAGTCACCACTACTCTCATCCTCTCCCTTTCCTCTTCCTCCTCCTACAGGGGAGCAGGTGCTACTGTCACATAACAGTCACTACAGCCCCGCACCCCCCCTCTACACACTCTTACATTTACATTTACATTTAAGTCATTTAGCAGACGCTCTTATCCAGAGCGACTTACAAATTGGTGCATTCACCTTATGACATCCTCTTGTATTGACTCAGCAAAATCTCCCTCAGCAATCGCCCCAAGGCCCAACCAGCCCCATCTGGATCTCTCCCCCTACAACACTTGGGCCCATAACACAAAGTGTCTCAGAGTAGGMCTGCCGATCGAGGATCAGGTCCCACCTCTAATTTCATTAAACTGATCGTAGATCAGCACACCTACTATGAGACGCTTTATGAATATGGGCCCAGACCCTTATGTGCATCTGAGCAGCAGAGATGTCCCATGCTGAAACAAGACCACTAAACATTTGCGGCCCGAACCTTGCTCTTTAAAACCCAAAGGGATGTGTGAGTAATTGGTGTAATCACTATCAGTTAGCATAGGGAATTCTTAAGCCGTTTTAAGGAGGGCAATCTAAGGCAGTTGAATTTTTATATATATATATAAAAAAAATCATATATATATATATATATATATATATATATTTACATTGTCTTTTCTGACATTTTTGAACAGATAGAGAGAAAAGGTGATAGTGTGGAAAGATAGAGGCTGTGTCAAAAGGGCAGTAGGCCGGATTCAAACCTATGCCGGCACAATAGACGTGTGCCGGAGGCTGCGGGATTACCACTAGACCAGCCAGGACACGTGTATTTTTAATAGACTAGCTGCATAAAGCGAGAGGGCAGTTAGTGGCAGAGTCGTCACACAGCAAATGAAGATTGATACAGACAATTAGTGGAGTGGGTTCCCTAGGAAAGGTGTGAGAGGGAGAGGACCGGAATCCATCTTCATTTGGTCCTGGTCCTGTCACTAAGGCTGGGAGACTGCTGCTCTTTGCTGGCCTGCTGAGACCAGCCACACTAATTAAGTCAAGGCATCGGCTCAGTTTATTACGCTTTTCTCTCTACACACTTCCCTTCCTCTCTCTCTCCTTTCCTCCTTTCTCTCCCCCTGTCCCTCTCCTGTCCTTTCTCACTCCCTTCCCGTCCCTCTCGCTCTTCTTAACCGCTCTCTCAGCCTCCTGAGTCATTCCACCTCAAAAAGCGCAAGAAAGAGGATTTCGAAACCCACCAATTTAGATTGTACTGAAATCGTTTCTGTAGTTAGAAACGGATAAGATAAGCATTCCTGAAACATTATTTTGTTGAAATATAATTTGATCTGAGAAATTAAGCTATTTGATTGYSCCCAAATTGTCAATTTAAATTGATAGGATTCATATAGTCAATGAATMTGATTTGGACCATAATTCTTCSTAACAAAGAGTAAGACATGAGGAATCTAATAAAAYTGTCAAAAACCACCTACGAACCACGCACAGCCCACGCCAATCCCACTCCAACAACCAGTATACTATCAGCTTTGACAAGGAGTATGGCGCTGCTGCTTGGAGTATTGCTTCTTCTTTTATAATGTATTCTCTGTGAATTTGGTGCTGTTCCCCTGTTTAGAGATATTTGCCAATGAAGTTGCTTACATCAGCGTTTTCCACAAGTACTCAGTTTAAACAACATTGTGGAAGGAGCTATGTTTTTAGCAGCCTCTGGTACCTACTAATGCTTTGATTCCATCTGAAATACACYGCRAAGTTATTGAATACTTTATCGAGTTTATATCCCAGATTGGAAACATTTGTTGTGGTATTGTGTAAGACATGATTTTACAATTTAAATGACTGAGAATGTATGAATTCAATCTATTGTATAAACTGCCTTAAAWTTTGCTGGACCCCAGGAAGCTGCCTTGGCAGCAGCTAATGGGGATCCATAATAAATACAAATAGTTAGTTGTTTTGGATATCGTCTAGGTCTATATGATCAGGACTATTTTCTAAGTAAGAGAACATTAAACCTTTAACCTGTCTTCTCTTGAGATTAAAGTCTTATTTATTTAAGATATGAAATGCCACAATGATGCTTGTTCAAATTATGTATTTTATTAAAACAGAATAATGAAGTAAATAGCCCACATTATCTTGACAAATAAATTCAAGGTTACATTTTTAAATAAAAGGGCTATATACACACACATCTTAAAAAGGTCCAATGCAGCTGTTTTTATCTCAATATGAAATCCTTTCTGGGTAACAATTAAGTACCTTACTGTGATTGTTCTCAATTAAAATGGTTGAAAATAAACAAAAATAGCTTCTTACTGGGCTCCCAAGTGGCGCAGCGGTCTAACCCACTGTATCTCAGTGATAGGAGGCGTCACTACATGATGGGGAGTCCCATAGGGCGACACACAATTGGCCCAGCGTCGTCCAGGTTAGGGTTTGGCTGGGGTAGGCCGTCATTGGTCCCGTGTGGCTCAGTTGGTAGAGCATGGCGCTTGCAACGCCAGGGTTGTGGGTTCATTTCCCACGGGGGGACCAGGATGAATATGTATGAACTTTCCAATTTGTAAGTCGCTCTGGATAAGAGCGTCTGCTAAATGACGTAAATGTAAATGTAATTGTAAATAAGAATTTGTTATTCACTGACTTGCCTAGTTAAATAAAGGTTTAAAATTCTTAGCAAAGAGCAATTTCTCAAGCAAGAATTTTGCTAGGACTGTCTGGGAGTGGGCTGAGTGGGGAGGGGAAACTGAAATCTAGCTGTTATTGGCAGAGGTTTAGAATGATTTCTTATTGGTCTATTAACTCATTTACTGGGCAGGCAAAAAATCCATCCCACCAAAACAAGCTGGAAATTCAGGCAGTCGTTTCAAACAGCGCTTATACTAAAAGGGCTATCATAATTTTCACAATAYTATTCCAACTTCATAGTGTGGAAMWATATATCAAACACAGGCAAAACACGTTTGACTGCACCTTTAAGGTAAAATGATGTAAAATGATCATTAAGTAGGGCCCTATAAAATCCGTTATATTTTTTGCCTGATTCCATTTTGTTCTTTCCCAAATTCTGTTTAGATTTTTGGGTGTAGACACCTTTTAATTGAAGTGTGCACCTAACAAGAAGCCTTTTTTTAGCTGTGTTTTTGTAGCGCACATGTGGTGGTAGAGTTTTCAAAACAAATACCCACTGGATTAATAAAAATAATCAGAAAATTGTGCCAGATAAGCAAAGGCTACTTTGTAGTTCACATTTAATTGAGAATTTTTACCAGAATAATGTTTCCATTAGCATCAACGCTAAAAGCTACACAAAGTTGTTCAGACACACACGGGGGAATTCTCGTTGCCTCTTCAGAAAGTTGCAGGAAATACAGATCACTGATGCATTCTGTTCATGTCTTATGATGAACTTGGGATAATTAATTTAATACATTTAGTTGATTCCCTACTAAGGTTAGGGCTGGGTGATATGGCCAAAATATTATATCACCATATTTTTAAAAAAATTGACAGTATTTTATGTTTTTTTTTAAATAATAAAAGTTCTAAATTTGCTTTATGAGTAGTGCGTGACTATAGGGTGGCAACACATACATTCTAAGTGATTTCAATGGGTCTTTCTCCATTCTGATTGTTTAATACCGTTCAATTCAACTTCAACCCCCAAAAAGTAATAATTTTCATCAATTTCTGCATTTGAGATCATTTCCACACTGCCACGTAGGGCTGCACGATATGGCCAAGTAATCTGGGCCTGATTTTTAACCAAATGTTGCAATTTGACTTGCGATTTAGAGCAAAACACTTGGGTTAACTGTTGGAATCATGGGAATAGAATGTCTATTCTAATTATATAGTTCGAATATAATAGTGGGCACTTTTAATACAGTGTTGTTTGACATGACAACGAATGAAAATGCCAGGGAGGAGTTATTGTGACASGGTAGGTTAGGTGTCCTAGGGGACCCTATAATCTTTGGCTACATTGAATGTTCTCTTAGCAACTCCATGTAGATAAAATATTATTTATTTTGCGTTTACCTCGTTAATTTAGAAGACACTGTTGCACAAACAACATGTTGATTTAGGTCTACACAATCACTGGTATTATCAGGCAGTATAGCTAAGTACGCTTGCTCTTAGTCAGTACAAGTATTAGCTAACTAGAGATTAGCATTAACAAGATTTAGGACCAACTTGCTAAGACAAACTAGCTGTTTGCAGATGTAAGAAACRAGCTAACAGTGTAATTATAGAATGCTAGTAGATTTATATTAAGAAGCAAAGTGACAACGGCATCGTTGTCATCAACAGTGTTGCATRTGCTGCACTGACCATGCAGACTGAACGCAAGTGTCTCGTGTAGGGATGGGTCTTTCGAGAACGAGTCGGCTCTAAGAGCCGGCTTGCATATCAGAAGAGCCGAATCGATTTATAAAAATAAAATAAAGATATGAATAATCAAAAGATTTAAATGAATAGAATTAACTAATTCAAAGAATGGAATAAATAAATAAATAATAATAATATAGGCCTAAATGCTCAAGTGCACCCATTCGTTCTGACTGTCTGCTCAGACTAACAGCCTCACCTGTTGTTCCTGTCAATCAGACACGTAGTGTCAACCAATGAACCAAAGATGCGTGAGGGAGGGCCGAGCCAACTCACTCACAGTCACACACTTAGCAGCCGAGGAGAGGAAGGACAGCTGTGAACACAGCTGGAAAATGAGTCGGAAGCAAAGTAGCATTTGGATGCATTTTAATAATGTAGACAATGTTAGAGCACAGTGTAGAATTTGCCAAAACAAGATCTCATATAAAGCCGGTTCTACGCACAACCTMCACCGGCAGATACGAACTGTGCACCCAACTGTGAAGCTAGCTGTAGYGGAGCKTCGAGAAACTAGCGGGCCTGCTAGTGATAGTGGTGGAGCCAGCACCTCCACMCGTGGAGATGTATCCACTCAGTCAAGTAGGCCTACTCCRCGACCCACAGCAACGCAGTCTTCTATGGACCCATTTATGCCAAAGTCTATGTCTGTAGCAAAACAAGGMCAAATTGATATTGCACTGGCTAAAATGATTRACACCGATTAGCAGCCATTTTTGATCGTGGAGGACAGAGGTTTTAGAAATTATAGCAATAGTCTAAATCCAATGTACACAATTCCTAGCAGGAAAACCCTTTCAAAATCACTTATTCCACAACTGTACGAGAGCACACAGGCTTCAGTGCAGGAAAGAGTCCAAAAAGTTACTGCAGTTTGCCTTACCACTGACTGCTGGACATCAAGGGTAACCACTTCTTACATTACATTACGGTTACATGTCACTTCATTGAAGACTTTAATGTCTAGCTGTCTTCTGGACTGCTTTGGGTTCAGCGACAGACACACCTCAGAGAACTTGGTAGAGTAACTGTTGAGAGTGGCAAGTAGATGGAAAAGTGGTCTGTTGTGTTAGCGACAATGCAGCTAACATAACCGAAGCCATGAAAATTTTTAAATGGACCCATCATCCATGTCTTGCCCACACAATCAACCTGATTGTAAGAGATGCTCTGAAGGTGATGAAGCCCACTGTGGACAAAGTGAAAGCAGCTGTGGAATACTTCCACAGGAGCACAGTAGGTGCTGAAAAACAAAAGTCTACGCAACGCCAGATGAGGATGCCTGAGCTGAGGCCTAAACAAGACTGCACTACAAGGTGGAATTCAACATTTTATATGTTGAAGCGGTTTCTTGAGTCAAAGGATGCCATCATCTCTACCCTGGCCATTGTCAATGCACCTGTTGATGCTCTGACCCAAGAGGAATGGGAGGTGGTGGAGGAGGTGTGCAGAGTCCTGGAACCCTTTGAGCAGGTCACTGTGGRGATCAGTGGMGAGAGGTACAGTACGCAGTTATTGCTACATCATTATTTAMTCCAGTAYGATACATGTATATGAGCAGTAGATGAGAATGTAGTATCTGTGGACAAAACATGAWCCTGAACTAATAAGTTACTGTTCTCTCGTCAGCTATGTGACAGCCTCAAAGAATTATATCCCTGTGTAAGGGTCTACAGTGAATCTCAGCCAGCTGCCAGAGGGAAGCAAATGTAACCACAGAGTTGATGGACACCCTGTGTTCATCAATGGACAGAAAGTTCCACCGAATGKAAAATAATCACGTGCTATCAGAAACCGCTGCACTTGACCCCAGGTTTAAGAAGTTAGCCTTCAGTGATGCCAGAGCGATTGACGAGGCTCTTCAAAGAATRACCTCAGCAGCAGGGAGGGACAGCCCCAGCARTCAGCTGGCTCAGGCACCAGGGCAACAGGAAGAAGAGGGAGCAGATGGAGCAGAAGCACCAGCAGTAGTGCCACAAACGTCTGCTGTTTGGATGCTGTTTGACGAGAGAGCAACTGGGGATGCAGCATGAAGGAATTCCTTAGCAGATGCCATAATGGAGGTCCGATCCTATTTGGAGGAGCCCCTCAGATCCACTGAGCTGGTGGAAGAACAAGGCCTCTGTCTACCCAGGGCTTACTAAAGTCATGACAGGGAGACTCTGCATAGTGGCCACATCCATTCTCTCAGAGGGTCTTCTCGAAAACGGGACAAATAATTACTGAGAGAAGAAACTGCATCAGCCCCTCGAAAGTGAGGCAGCTTGCATTTCTGAATGCAAATCTCTCATAAAAKAAAAATRTGRTCAGCATTGCTGTGTGCTGCTGGTTATAACATGGCATTAAAGAAGAGAGAGAAAAGAGGGACCAGTTTAATGTTTTAAGTGGGATGCTGCAGTTTTGCACATTGTTATTTATTTTTCTTTGATATGGTGCAATATTCTATTATGCTGTTCAGATTGTATTCGTTTTGAATGGTTAGATKTATATGCACTTTGTTTATATACATTMAAATGTTACACTTTAAATGCAAATGTTTAATAGCATTATTTTTCATAACAAACCAATGCATTTTCAAATACATTGTGGTTAAGGTAGAGTATGATTTCATTAAATCATTTAATTCGAATTGTTTTAACACCAATCATARTCAAACTATCGCAAACTGTTTGACTTCAAAAAATACAAAACATGTTTTTTTTAAAGAGCCGTTTGGGAGCCAAAAGAGCCGGCTCACTGAAAAGAGCCCGGAATGCCCATCACTTGTCTCGTGGTTGAGGAACATCAAATGCGCTCCTTGAGTGACAGGGGGCGTGGCTAGGTCTGTGTGGAAAGCGGCATAGAGATGACCCAAGTAGCGAAGTAAACTACAAAAATGAACGTTACACACTGCCTATCACATTTAACAAACCAAACATTCAAATACCGGTATAGGAGGTAAAGTAAAAAACACAAACCGGTCCGTGCATCAATACCGGTATACCGCCCAGCCCTAACTAAGGTCAATAAAAAATATATATTTTGTTTTATTCCTTTTTAATGCCTGGATTCCGTGAGGGGCCTAATTATCATGGACCAGAATGAGGCTCTCCACTACTTATTGCTGCAGTGATGATTCACTGTCTCATCGAATATTTTCATAATTTATCTGCAGATAATCGCAAAAAGCTAGGCCTACCAGTAGCCTATGTAAATAAGGGAGCCAAATGAGCGGCTCTCTCACCGATGAGATTCAGTAAACTACACTGACTTTAGCGTCACTTTCTGGCAAGTAGGCTACGACGCCACGTGGCTGGCTTACATGTAACACGCAAAATAAAATAAAAATGTTCCATAAAACAAATCATATAAATAAGGCTAACTGGATTTCGACTCATTGTTACCACTGACATTACAAGGGACGTGCTAATTCACGAGCATCATGCTTTTTCCCTACTCCCTGTAAAGAAATTGGACTGCAGGCAACCAACCACAGCGCACACAAATTGTACTGGGAGGTTGGACAGACTTCATGAAGCAGACTTCATTACCGGTCATCGCTCGCTTTGTGACCGACAGGCGCCTATCCTTTCAATACATTGCTAGAAGATGTATATTGTTCATTCTAGCGGGAGAGGGCTTGAGTAGCGAATTGAAACTTAAATAAAAAAAATAGTCTAGTTAATATGAAGTGGAAAAAGTAGCCGGTTGAAAACGAGTATGCAACCGGTTGATTAGGCGCAGCCGGCACGAATGGAAAACAGTTCTTCCATTATTTAGTGTGAAAGTACAACGTTTCTCCCACTAGATGCTGCTGTTCCTGATACGTTTATCCATTTTGCTGGTCTCCTGTGTTTATTAAATGGATAAAACATTTTCTTAGCAACTTTAGGTACAAAAAAACAAGATATTTTGCTCATGGTGAAAATAAATTGTGCGGCCATCCTCACAATTCAACCCAGTCCTCTATGAAAGCAATTCAGTGTGTCCTTCTCTTAGGCTAAATTTGTGTCCAGGAAAACAGCCCCTCTGTGTGTGGTTTATTCCCTTAAAAAGGTATGGATTAGTTAGACCAACAGCAGTACTAATGGTTTCAATGTTATGTTCTCTAATGGTCTTCAAAGAGTTAAAGTCCCAAACACACACTGTATTGTGTTCTGCAAGGGTAATTGTATTGGGCTGGGTTTAAAGGTAAATGTCACTAATCACACTACATATAGAGATGTTTTCTAATAATTGTATTGAAAAACATACAAACTGCCATGCAATGGTTTATAATTGTATTCTTTTATTAGGACTCTCACAACATTTTTCTCCATCAACGTTTTGGGCTTGTAAAAAAAGCCTTCATATGAACTGCCATTTGGACTATTTAAGGAGAGTTGGGTTGAAGCATTAGGTTGCTAAGAAAAGGGCAAACTGAATTGCTTTCATAAGAGGACTGGCTTCACCACACAATTTATTTTCATCATGAGCAAAAGCTATTGGTTTTCTACCCAAAGTTGCAAAGAAAATGTTGAGATCCATTTAATAAACACAAGAGACCAGAAAAATGGATAAAAGGGTGTGCTGGCAGCAGCAGGAAAAGCGACATCTAGTGGGAAAAACCTGGTACTTAAACACTAAATTATGGAAGTGACTTCAATGGCTAATTTCTCTAAATGGGGGGGGGGACATAACCAGATTCACAGGAAATACATCACAAGGGATGAAGAAGCAATACTGCATACCACATCTTTAAACTACACTGAACAAAAATATAAAATGTAAAGTGTTGGTCCCATGTTTCATKAGCTGAAATAACAGATCCCAAAAATGTTCAATAYGCACAGAAAGCTTATTTCTCAAAAATGTTGAGCACAAATTTGTTTACATCCTTGTTGATGAGCATTTCTCCTTTGCCAAGATAATCCATCCACCTGACAGCGGTGGCATATCAAGAAGCTGATTAAACAGCATGGTCATTACACAGGTGCACCTTGTGSTGGTGACAATAAAAGGCCACCCTAAAATGCGCAGTTATGTCACACAACGCCACAGATGACTAAAGTTGAGGGCGTGTTTGCCCTAGTCTGTTGCGGTAAAAACCATATGCGGTTAATTATGAGCAAGACAACATCGAATGTTGCCTTCAACTTGGTTTTCCATACAATGCGTTCCATTACAAAGGGGATCGGGTTTTTAATAGCTTTTCGTTTTAACACATGATACAGTAATCCCTCAATAACTCTTCGACATCTCAAAATGGCGAGACTGACTAGCTACCACATGGACAGACTTCATTAGTGTGTGTGTGTCGGGAGCATGCAGTCGATTTAGTAAGACAATGCCCACATTATTTCAACATATTTTAGAACGTAAAAATAGTGTGAATGACAATGAGGCGGGTAGGCCTATTAAAATCATTATGCATGTTTTTTTATATACATTTTGGGCCTATTATAGGCCATTACAACAATTCAATGGGAAATTACAATGAAGTGCTTGAAAAAGTCCTTTAAAGTCCTTGAATTTGACTTGCCAATGTCTGTATGAACCATGCATAGGCTACTTGATCAGCCCGCAAATGAAAGACACAATTATCGTGATATTGTTAGAAAGGGGTAAAGATAAAGAGTTTTGTTCGGGGGCCAGGCAAGGATTAACCCTGCTGAAAGGAACATAGTAGAATAGATAGAGTATCGCTCCCAGACGCACACACATCAGCAGAAGAACTAGAAAGTAGTCTATGCCGTACTGGCAGAATCATGATCATTTGAATCAATCCAGTGGCCATTTGTTTTGAAGACTCCATCACAAGTGCGCTACAGAAACACCGCTAGCCAGAC
Source organism: Salvelinus sp. IW2-2015 (assembly GCF_002910315.2). Lineage (NCBI taxonomy): Eukaryota > Metazoa > Chordata > Actinopteri > Salmoniformes > Salmonidae > Salvelinus > Salvelinus sp. IW2-2015. The sequence continues at coordinate 2,491,290 of NC_036865.1, read as the reverse complement.
ACAACTGTCTGGCTGGTGCACACCTGAACCGAAGGGTAGCTAAACCATTATTTTTTTCTTTTTAACATTTCTTAGATTTTCCCCAGACCTAAACAATGGTCCCCTGGTGTGATTTAAGCATTATTGTGGATTTAGAACATTCAATTGTGTTTTGAGAGCAAAAACCCGCATTTTCCCCCCCAATTCTGCACTCTAGAGAATTTCGCAGAAATTAACACATGGCACTTTCTATGCCGTTACAGTAAATCTATCCAAATCAATGTAAGAACACAAGGGCATGCTAATTTAAAAAGACGGCTAGTCATTATTAGCCCAGTTCTGTATGGAATGCAGGCACATTATGGGACACAGGCCAAGTCATTATCAAATCATGTGCTGGTGCCACCAGTTGGAAAAAGTTAGCCCAGACCCCTGCTTACTCATTGTTATGAAGAATTATGGTCCAAACCAAATGTTCAGTACCATTTATTGAAGATATGACCCTTCTAAGTTTAAATGGACAATTTGAGTGCAATACATTTATTTCAGAGAGATCAAATTACATTTAGACAAAATAATGTGTTCAGGAACGCTAATCGTATTTGTTTATAACTACAGAAACTATTTCAGAACAATCTGAGAGGTTGGGTGTCATGGCTTGCTGAAATGACAGGGAATGATCCCCCCTACCATCAGTACCCAGAACGGTGATGTTGTATTATCATTCCAACTGTGTAGCTTGTAGTGCAGAGAAAGGACACCTGCCAACACTATTTAGTTAGTGTCTAGAAATATGTCATCTTGTTAGCACTGTCTTAATATTAAATGTGTGCAGTAGGGTTGGGGGAGGATATTTGGGGAGACCTCTTCTACAACGTGCTACTCCAAATATCTCGATATCCGATATCTAGTCATTAACGGTGTGAAACGATTATAACTACAGACTGCAATTTGTGCTTATTTACAATATTATAGTCAAACTCTAATTAAATAAGTATGACAAAACATTAAAGGCTTAGTTCATTCATTTAGACTTACTTTTCAACATATTGATACAGCCTAACTGATAAAACTGCACCGCTTTGATTTGAAAAGCTCAAAGAGTATAGTCTTGTGTCTCTCCAAAACATMCCTCCCAACCCCAATCCCAACCCCAACCAGGCCTACATTACAATAACRCTGATGTTAAAGGTGTAGCTAGTCACTAGTAGGTTAGTCCTGTAATTTTAATTTCCTTTGAAATTCAATTAAATGTATTTAATCTATGCCACGGGGGGCAACTAAGAGGTAAGGACAAACCTACTAGTGATTARGCTACACCATTAACATCAGTTTTTCCACTACTACCAATGTTACTTAGATGGGACAAACTGCCCTGCCCAGCTCATCTATGTCTGAATGTGTTTTCATAGGAATGTTCCAAAGTTGGTGTTGGCAGCCTGGATGCTGATGAGGTAAATTTACAGGTAGAAGGTGTGTGTTTATCATATAATCTGTTTGTGAAGGTGTGTTTTTTTTTTTTACCGTATCCTCTGTTTATAGGACTCCACATCTCCGTCGTCTTTCTTCATCTTCTCTTTTCCCTTTTTCCCTGAACCCTCGTCTTCCTCTGAGCTGTCGGGTAAACTTCCTCGTCCCGCGCTCTCCTTTTCCCCTTTCTTCCCCTTTTTTTCACTCTTCTTCCTGTAGGGCTTTAACTCATAGTAGTTCAACCTCATCCTCCTCTCCCAGCCCTCATCTCGGGCCTCCCTCTCTTCTCTCTCGGGGTCCATCAGTTCATCACTGGGGAGGTACTCAGACCCCTCGCTGTCCATCTCATCTCCCCCAGCTTGAAGCTTCGTCCTGGGCTTGGGATCGGCGTGACCCTCTTAGCCGGGGCCTTAGAGTGGGCCTTCAGAGCGGTCCTCTGTAGCTTACGCATTCGCTTCTGGAGCTTCTTATCCACAGAGAAGGAGGGGAGAGCCTAGTAATGGTATGAATGATGATAAGCATAGTCATAATAATAATAATCATGAAATGCATTAAGATATAATGCTTTTCACCATAAGTAGCCATAGAGTCACATTAAGAATTAATGGTACCGAAATCTCCACACACACACAATCACCCACCGCTCCGTTGGTCTTTTTCCCTTCCTTGCCACAGCAGTCTTCTTCTTCTGCTTTAGGGGTGCAGGTCTCTTCCTGTCCACCGCCATCTTAGCTTGGTCCGCCAGGTACTGAAAAATAACAATAACACAATCAATCAACCTATCAACCGATCAACCAATCAATGAAAAAAATTATCCACCTACAGCGTCGAAGCCAGAGTTTTCAGACAACATGAACTTGCGTGGTTCCTTCTTCTCCTCCTTCTGAGGGACCCTCGTTCAACGGTGTCATGTGACCCGTCCGGATTAGCTCCTCCCACTCCGTCTCCTGTGCCGGCATCAGCATACTGCCCAGAGCAGATGGGCCGGGCTCTGTTAGAACAAAACAGGTTCAATATTTTAATAATGTTTACATACTGTTTTACCCACTTTATATGTATATACTGTATTGTAGTCATGGCTCGTCCTATTATAACTACTGCTGTACACACATTTTCTATTCATATACTGTCCATACACACCATTATATATACACTGAACAAAAATATAAACGCAACATGTAAAGTGTTGGTCCCATGTTTCATGAGCTGAAATAAAAAAATCCCAGAAATGTTCCATACTCACAAAAAGCTTTTCTCTCTCAAATGTTGTGCACAAATTTGTTTATATCCCTGTTAGTGAGCATTTCTCCATTGCCAAGATAATCCTTCCACCTAAAAGGTGTGGCATATCAACAAGCTGATTAAACAGCATGATCATTACACAGGGAGGGAAAATAACAATTTAATCMATTTTAGAATAAGGCTGTAACGAAACAAAATGTGAAAAAAGTCATGGGGTTTGAATACTTTCTGAAYGCACTGTGTATTTTGGTATTTCTCCCATTCTTCTCTGCAGATCCTCTTAAGCTCTGTCAGGTTGGATGGGGTGCGTCACTAAACAGGGATTTTCAGGTCTCTCCAGAGATGTTCGATCGGGTTCAAGTCCGGACTCTGGCTGGGCCACTCAAGGACAATCAGAGACTTGGCCGAAGCCATCCTGCTTTGTATTAGTTGTGTGTTTAGGGTCATTGTCTTGTTGGAAGGTGAACCGTTGCCCCAGTCTGAGGTCCTGAGCGCTCTGGAGCAGGTTTTCATCAAGGATCTCTCTGTACTTTGCTCTGCTAAACTGTCCCTCGATCCTGACTAGTCTCCCAGTCTCTGTCGCTGAAAAAAATCCCCACAGCATGATGCTGCCACCACCATGCTTCACCGTAAGGATGGTGCCAGGTTTCCTCCAGACGTGACACCTGGCATTCAGGCCAAAGAGTTCAATCTTGGTTTCATCAGACCAGAGAATTTTGTTTCTCGTGGCTGAGAGTCCTTTAGGTGTCTTTTGCCAAACTCCAAGCGGGCTGTCATGTGCCT
>NC_036865.1:2482034-2484400 GCF_002910315.2 Salvelinus sp. IW2-2015 | reverse complement strand
GTTACTGAGGACTGGCTTTCGTTGGCCACTCAACCAAAAGGCCTGATGGTGGAGTGCTGCAGAGATGGTTGTCCTTCTGGAAGGTTCTCCCATCTCTACAGAGGAACCCTGGAGCTCTGTCAGAGTGACACGATCGTTCTTGGTCACCTCCCCTGACCAAGGCCCTTCTCCCCCAATTGCTCAGTTGGCTGGGCGCGGCCAGCACTAGGAAGAGTCTTGGTGGTTCCAAACTTCTTCCATTTAAGGATGATGGAGGCCACTGTGTTTCTTGGGGACCTTCAAATGCTGCTGACATTTTTGGTACCCTTCTCCAGATCTGTGCCTCGACATAATCCTGTCTCGGAGCGCAACGGACAATTCCTTCGGACTTTTAAGAACAGTCCATCATTACTTTAAGACATGAAGGTCAGTAAATCCAGAAAATTTCAATAACTTAGAATATTTCTTCAAGTGCAGACACAAAAACCATCAAGCGCTATGATGAAACTGGCTCTCATGAGGACCGCCACAGGAAAGGAAGACCCAGAGTTACCTCTGCTGCAGAGGATAAGTTCAATAGAGTTACCAGCCTCAGAAACTGCAGCCCAAATAAATGCTTCACAGAGTTCAAGTAACAGACATCTCAACAGCAACTGTTCAGAGGAGATTGCGTGAATCAGGCCTTCATTTATTTATTTAATTTAACTAGGCAAGTCAGCTTAGAACAAATTCGTATTTACAATGGCAGGCTACCCCGGCGAAAGCCGAATGATGTTGGACCAATTGTGCACCACCCTATGGGACTACCAATCACGGCCGGATGTGATGCAGCCTGGATTCAAACCAGGTCCTGCAGTGACGCGTCTTGCACTGAGATGCAGTGTCTTAGACCACTGCACCACTCGACTCATTGTCGAATTGCTGCAAAGAAACCACGACTAAGGGACACCAATAATAAGGAGAGACTTGCTTGGGCCAAGAAACACAAGCAATGGACATTAGACCGATGGAAATTTGTCCTTTGGTCTGGAGTCCAAATTTGCGATTTTTGGTTCCAACCGCCGTGTCTTTGTGAGACGCAGAGTAGGTGAATGGATGACCTCCAGATGTGTGGTTCCCACCGTGAAGCATGGAGGAGGTGGTGTGATGGTGCTTTGCTGGTGACACTGTCTGTGATTTATTTAGAATTCAAGGTACACTTAACCAGCATATACCACAGCATTCTGCAGTGATACGCCATCCCATCTGGTTTGCGCTTAGTGGGACTATTATTTGTTTTTCAACAGGACAATGACCCAACACACCTCCAGGCTGTGTAAGGGCTATTTGACCAAGAAGGAGAGTGATGGAGTGCTGCAACAGATGACCTGGCCTCCACAATCACCCGCCCTCAACCCAATTGAGATGGTGTGGGATGATTTGGACCGCAGAGTGACGGAAAAGCAACCTACAAGTGCTCAGCATATGTGGGAACTCCTGTTGGAAACCATTCTCTCAACCAGCTTCAGCTGGAATGCCAAGAGTGTGCAAATACCAAGAGTGTGTCATTCATCAAGGCAAAGGGTGGCTAATATTAAGAATCTCAAATATAAAATATGTTTTGATTTGTTGAACAGTTTTTTGGTTACATGATTCCATATGTGTTGTTCATAGTTTTGATGTCTAAACCCTTGAATGAGTAGGTGTCCAAACTTTTGTGGTACTAATATATATATACACACATACAGTTGAAGTTGGAAGTTTACATATACTTAGGTTGGAGTCATTAAAACTCATTTTTCAACCACTCCACACATTTCTTGTTAACAAACTATAGTTTTGGCAAGTCTGTTAGTGAGTCAGAAGTTTACTAAATTGACTGTGCCTTTAAACAGCTTGGAAAATGACAGAAAATTATGTCATGGCTTTAGACGCTTCTGATAGGATGTATTTCAAGGTCTACCTTCCAACTCAGTGCCTCTTTGCTTGACATAATGGGAAAATCAAAATAAATCAGCCAAGACCTCAGAAAAAGACAAATGTAGCTCCACAAGTCTGGTTCATCCTTGGGAGCAATTTCCAAATGCATGAAGGTACCACCTTCATCTGTACAAACAATAGTACGCAAGTATAAACACCATGGGACCACACAGCTGTCATACTGCTCAGGAAGGAGACGCGTTCTGTCTCTTAGAGATGAACGTACTTTGGTGCGAAAAGTGCAAATCAATCCCAGAACAACAGCAAAGGACCTTGTGAAGATGCTGGAGTAAACAAGTACAAAAGTATGTATATCCACAGTAAAACAAGTCCTATATCGACATAACCTGAAAGGCCGCTCAGCAAGGAAGAAGCCACTGCTCCAAAACCGCAATAAAAAAGCCAGACTACGGTTTGCACATGGGGAG